>NW_027274627.1:0-90162 GCF_030028105.1 Mobula birostris
GTGTAACACTCCATCGCAGTATAACATCCAGCTCCATTGTAGTGTAACACTCCATCACAGTGTAACACCCTGCTGCATCGTAGTGTAACACTCCATCACGATGTAACACCCAGCTCCATCGTAGTGTAACAATCCATCACAGTGTAACACCCAGCTCTATCGTACTCTAACACTCCATCACATTATAACACCCAGCTCCATCGTAGTGTAACACTCCATCACAGTATAATACCCAGCTCCATCGTGGTGTAACGCTCCATCATAGTGTAACACCCAGCTCCATCGTGGTATAACACTCCATCATAGTGTAACACGAAGCTCCATCATAGTGTAACACTCCATGATAGTGTAACACCCAGCTCCATAGTGGTGTAACACTCAATCACAGTGTAACACCCAGCTCTGTCGTGGTGAAACGCTCCATCACAGTATAACACCTAGCTCTATGGTAGTGTAACACTCCATCACAGGATAAAACTCAGCTCCGTCGTGGTGAAACACTCCATCACAGTATAACACCTAGCTCCATGGTAGTGTAACACTCCATCACAGGATAAAACCCAGCTCCATCACAGTGTAACACCCAGCTCCATCGTAGTGTAACGCTCCATCACAGTGTAACACTCCATCACAGTGTAACACCCAGCTCCATCGTAGTGTTTCGCTCCATCACAGTGTAACTCGCAGCTCCATCGTAGTGTAACGCTCCATCACAGTGTAACACCCAACTCCATTGTAGTGTAATACTCCATCACAGTGTAACACCCAGCTCCATCGTAGTGTAACGATCCATCATAGTGTAACACCCAGCTCCATCGTGGTGTAACACTCCATCATAGTGTAACACGAAGCTCCATCATAGTGTAACACTCGATGATAGTGTAACACACAGCTCCATTGTGGTGTAACACTCCATCACAGTATAATGCCCAACTCCATCGTGGTGTAACACTCTATCACAGTGTAACATCTAGCCACAGCGTAGTGTAACACTCCATCACAGTGTAACACCGAGCTCCATCGTAGTGTAACACTCCATCACAGTGTAACAACCAGCTCCATCGTAGTGTAACACTCCATCGCAGTATAACATCCAGCTCCATTGTAGTGTAACACTCCATCACAGTGTAACACCCTGCTGCACCGTAGTGTAACACTCCATCACGATGTAACACCCAGCTCCATCGTAGTGTAACAATCCATCACAGTGTAACACCCAGCTCCATCGTACTCTAACACTCCATCACAGTGTAACACTCAGCCCGATCGTAGTGTAACACTCCATCACAGTATAATGCCCAGCTCCATCGTAGTGTAACACTCCACCAAAGGATAAAACCCAGCTCCATCGTGGTGTAACTCTCCATCACAGTGTAACACCAAGCCACAGCGTAGTGTAACACTCCATCACAGTGTAACACCGAGCTCCATCGTAGTGTAACACTCCATCACAGTGTAACACACAGCTCCATCGTAGTGTAACACTCCATCACAGTATAACATCCAGCTCCATTGTAGTGTAACACTCCATCACAGTGTAACACCCAGCTCCATCGTAGTGTAACACTCCATCACAGTGTAACACCCAGCCCCATCGTAGTGTAACACTCCATCACAGTGTAACACCCAGCCCCATCGTAGTGTAACACTCCATCACAGTATAACACCCAGCTCCATCGTAGTGTAACACCCCATCACAGTGTAACACCAAGCTCCATCGTGGTATATCAGTTCATCAGAGTATAACACCCAGCTACATCGTAGTGTAAAACTCCATCACAGTGTAACACCCAGCCACAGCGTAGTGTAACACTCCATCACAGTGTAACACCGAGCTCCATCGTAGTGTAACACTCCATAACAGTGTAACACCCAGCTCCATCGTAGTATAACACTCCATCACAGTATAACATCCAGCTCCATTGTAGTGTAACACTCCATCACGATGTAACACCCAGCTCCATCGTAGTGTAACACTCCATCACAGTGTAACACCCAGCTCCATCGTAGTCTAACACTCCATCACAGTGTAACACCGAGCTCCATCGTAGTGTTTCGCTCCATCACAGTGTAACTCGCAGCTCCATTGTAGTGTAACGCTCCATCACAGTGTAACAGCCAGCTCCATCGTGGTGTAACACTCAATTACAGTGTAACACCCAGCTCCGTCGTGGTGTAACACTCCATGAAAGTCTAACACCCAGCCCCATCGTAGTGTAAAACTCCATCACAGTGTAACACCCAGCCCCATCGTACTGTAACACTCCATCACCGTGTAACACCCAGCTCCATCTTAGTGTAACACTCCATCACAGTGTAACACCCAGCTTTCCGTGGTGTAACACTCCATCACAGTGTAACACCCCATCACAGTGTAACACTCAGCCCCATCGTAGTGTAAAACCCAATCACAGTGAAACACCCAGCTCCATCGTAGTGTAACGCTCCATCGCAGTATAACATCCAGCTCCATTGTAGTGTAACACTCCATCACAGTGTAACACCCTGCTGCATCGTAGTGTAACACTCCATCACGATGTAACACCCAGCTCCATCGTAGTGTAACACTCCATCACAGTGTAACACCCAGCTCCATCGTACTCTAACACTCCATCACAGTATAACACCCAGCTCCATCGTAGTGTAACACTCCATCACAGTATAATACCCAGCTCCATCGTGGTGTAACGCTCCATCATAGTGTAACACCCAGCTCCATCGTGGTATAACACTCCATCATAGTGTAACACGAAGCTCCATCATAGTGTAACACTCCATGATAGTGTAACACCCAGCTCCATAGTGGTGTAACACTCAATCACAGTGTAACACCCAGCTCTGTCGTGGTGAAACGCTCCATCACAGTATAACACCTAGCTCTATGGTAGTGTAACACTCCATCACAGGATAAAACTCAGCTCCGTCGTGGTGAAACACTCCATCACAGTATAACACCTAGCTCCATGGTAGTGTAACACTCCATCACAGGATAAAACCCAGCTCCATCACAGTGTAACACCCAGCTCCATCGTAGTGTAACGCTCCATCACAGTGTAACACTCCATCACAGTGTAACACTCCATCACAGTGTAACACCCAGCTCCATCGTAGTGTTTCGCTCCATCACAGTGTAACTCGCAGCTCCATCGTAGTGTAACGCTCCATCACAGTGTAACACCCAACTCCATTGTAGTGTAATACTCCATCACAGTGTAACACCCAGCTCCATCGTAGTGTAACGCTCCATCACAGTGTAACACCCAGCTCCATCGTAGTGTAACGCCCCATCACAGTGTAACACACAGCTGCATCGTAGTGTAACACTCCATCACAGTCTAACACCCAGCCCCATCGTAGTGTAACGCCCCATCACAGTGTAACACACAGCTGCATCGTAGTGTAACACTCCATCACAGTCTAACACCCAGCCCCATCGTAGTGTAACACTCCATGACAGTGTAACACCCAGCCCCATCGTAGTGTAACACTCCATCAGAGTATAACACCCAGCTCCTTCGTAGTGTAACGCTCCATCACAGTGTAACACCCAGCTCCATCGCGGTGTAACACTCCATCACAGAGTAACATGCAGTTCCATCGTGGTGTAACGATCCATCATAGTGTAACACCCAGCTCCATCGTGGTGTAACACTCCATCATAGTGTAACACGAAGCTCCATCATAGTGTAACACTCGATGATAGTGTAACACACAGCTCCATTGTGGTGTAACACTCCATCACAGTATAATGCCCAACTCCATCGTGGTGTAACACTCTATCACAGTGTAACATCTAGCCACAGCGTAGTGTAACACTCCATCACAGTGTAACACCGAGCTCCATCGTAGTGTAACACTCCATCACAGTGTAACAACCAGCTCCATCGTAGTGTAACACTCCATCGCAGTATAACATCCAGCTCCATTGTAGTGTAACACTCCATCACAGTGTAACACCCTGCTGCACCGTAGTGTAACACTCCATCACGATGTAACACCCAGCTCCATCGTAGTGTAACAATCCATCACAGTGTAACACCCAGCTCCATCGTACTCTAACACTCCATCACAGTGTAACACTCAGCCCGATCGTAGTGTAACACTCCATCACAGTATAATGCCCAGCTCCATCGTAGTGTAACACTCCACCAAAGGATAAAACCCAGCTCCATCGTGGTGTAACTCTCCATCACAGTGTAACACCAAGCCACAGCGTAGTGTAACACTCCATCACAGTGTAACACCGAGCTCCATCGTAGTGTAACACTCCATCACAGTGTAACACACAGCTCCATCGTAGTGTAACACTCCATCACAGTATAACATCCAGCTCCATTGTAGTGTAACACTCCATCACAGTGTAACACCCAGCTCCATCGTAGTGTAACACTCCATCACAGTGTAACACCCAGCCCCATCGTAGTGTAACACTCCATCACAGTGTAACACCCAGCCCCATCGTAGTGTAACACTCCATCACAGTATAACACCCAGCTCCATCGTAGTGTAACACCCCATCACAGTGTAACACCAAGCTCCATCGTGGTATATCAGTTCATCAGAGTATAACACCCAGCTACATCGTAGTGTAAAACACCATCACAGTGTAACACCCAGCCACAGCGTATTGTAACACTCCATCACAGTGTAACACCGAGCTCCATCGTAGTGTAACACTCCATAACAGTGTAACACCCAGCTCCATCGTAGTATAACACTCCATCACAGTATAACATCCAGCTCCATTGTAGTGTAACACTCCATCACGATGTAACACCCAGCTCCATCGTAGTGTAACACTCCATCACAGTGTAACACCCAGCTCCATCGTAGTCTAACACTCCATCACAGTGTAACACCGAGCTCCATCGTAGTGTTTCGCTCCATCACAGTGTAACTCGCAGCTCCATTGTAGTGTAACGCTCCATCACAGTGTAACAGCCAGCTCCATCTTGGTGTAACACTCAATCACAGTGTAACACCCAGCTCCGTCGTGGTGTAACACTCCATGAAAGTCTAACACCCAGCCCCATCGTAGTGTAAAACTCCATCACAGTGTAACACCCAGCCCCATCGTACTGTAACACTCCATCACCGTGTAACACCCAGCTCCATCTTAGTGTAACACTCCATCACAGTGTAACACCCAGCTTTCCGTGGTGTAACACTCCATCACAGTGTAACACCCCATCACAGTGTAACACTCAGCCCCATCGTAGTGTAAAACCCAATCACAGTGAAACACCCAGCTCCATCGTAGTGTAACGCTCCATCACAATGTAACACCCAACTCCATTGTAGTGTAATACTCCATCACAATGTAACACCCAGCTCCATCGTAGTGTAATGCTCCATCACAGTGTAACACCCAGCTCCATCGTAGTGTAACGCCCCATCACAGTGTAACACACAGCTGCATCGTAGTGTAACACTCCATCACAGTCTAACACCCAGCCCCATCGTAGTGTAACACTCCATCACAGTTTAACACCCAGCCCCATCGTAGTGTAACACTCCATCACAGTATAACACCCAGCTCCATCGTAGTGTAACACCCCATCACAGTGTAACACCAAGCTCCATCGTGGTGTATCAGTCCATCACAGTATAACACCCAGCTCCATCGTTGTGTAAAACTCCATCACAGTGTAACACCCAGCTCCATCGTAGTGTAACACTCCATCACAGTATAACACCCAGCTCCATCGTAGAGTAACACTCCATCACAGTATAATACCCAGCTCCATCGTGGTGTAACTCTCCATCATAGTGTAACACCCAGCTCCATCGTGGTATAACACTCCATCATAGTGTAACACGAAGCTCCATCATAGTGTAACACTCCATGATAGTGTAACACCCAGCTGCATAGTGGTGTAACACTCAATCACAGTGTAACACCCAGCTCCATCGTAGTGTAACGCCCCATCACAGTGTAACACACAGCTGCATCGTAGTGTAACACTCCATCACAGTCTAACACCCAGCCCCATCGTAGTGTAACACTCCATGACAGTGTAACACCCAGCCCCATCGTAGTGTAACACTCCATCAGAGTATAACACCCAGCTCCTTCGTAGTGTAACACTCCACCACAGTGTAACACCAATCTCCATCGTGGTGTATCAGTCCATCACAGTATAACACCCTGCTCCATTGTAGTGTAACACTCCATCACAGTATAATACCCAGCTCCATCGTGGTGTAACGCTCCATCATAGTGTAACACCCAGCTCCATCGTGGTATAACACTCCATCATAGTGTAAGACGAAGCTCCATCATAGTGTAACACTCCATGATAGTGTAACACCCAGCTGCATAGTGGTGTAACACTCAATCACAGTGTAACACCCAGCTCCATCGTAGTGTAACGCCCCATCACAGTGTAACACACAGCTGCATCGTAGTGTAACACTCCATCACAGTCTAACACCCAGCCCCATCGTAGTGTAACACTCCATGACAGTGTAACACCCAGCCCCATCGTAGTGTAACACTCCATCAGAGTATAACACCCAGCTCCTTCGTAGTGTAACACTCCACCACAGTGTAACACCAATCTCCATCGTGGTGTATCAGTCCATCACAGTATAACACCCTGCTCCATCGTAGTGTAACACTCCATCACAGTGTAACACCGAGCTCCATCGTGGTGTAACACTCCATCGCAGTATAACATCCAGCTCCATTGTAGTGTAACACTCCATCACAGTGTAACACCCTGCTGCATCGTAGTGTAACACTCCATCACGATGTAACACCCAGCTCCATCGTAGTGTAACAATCCATCACAGTGTAACACCCAGCTCTATCGTACTCTAACACTCCATCACATTATAACACCCAGCTCCATCGTAGTGTAACACTCCATCACAGTATAATACCCAGCTCCATCGTGGTGTAACGCTCCATCATAGTGTAACACCCAGCTCCATCGTGGTATAACACTCCATCATAGTGTAACACGAAGCTCCATCATAGTGTAACACTCCATGATAGTGTAACACCCAGCTCCATAGTGGTGTAACACTCAATCACAGTGTAACACCCAGCTCTGTCGTGGTGAAACGCTCCATCACAGTATAACACCTAGCTCTATGGTAGTGTAACACTCCATCACAGGATAAAACTCAGCTCCGTCGTGGTGAAACACTCCATCACAGTATAACACCTAGCTCCATGGTAGTGTAACACTCCATCACAGGATAAAACCCAGCTCCATCACAGTGTAACACCCAGCTCCATCGTAGTGTAACGCTCCATCACAGTGTAACACTCCATCACAGTGTAACACCCAGCTCCATCGTAGTGTTTCGCTCCATCACAGTGTAACTCGCAGCTCCATCGTAGTGTAACGCTCCATCACAGTGTAACACCCAACTCCATTGTAGTGTAATACTCCATCACAGTGTAACACCCAGCTCCATCGTAGTGTAACGATCCATCATAGTGTAACACCCAGCTCCATCGTGGTGTAACACTCCATCATAGTGTAACACGAAGCTCCATCATAGTGTAACACTCGATGATAGTGTAACACACAGCTCCATTGTGGTGTAACACTCCATCACAGTATAATGCCCAACTCCATCGTGGTGTAACACTCTATCACAGTGTAACATCTAGCCACAGCGTAGTGTAACACTCCATCACAGTGTAACACCGAGCTCCATCGTAGTGTAACACTCCATCACAGTGTAACAACCAGCTCCATCGTAGTGTAACACTCCATCGCAGTATAACATCCAGCTCCATTGTAGTGTAACACTCCATCACAGTGTAACACCCTGCTGCACCGTAGTGTAACACTCCATCACGATGTAACACCCAGCTCCATCGTAGTGTAACAATCCATCACAGTGTAACACCCAGCTCCATCGTACTCTAACACTCCATCACAGTGTAACACTCAGCCCGATCGTAGTGTAACACTCCATCACAGTATAATGCCCAGCTCCATCGTAGTGTAACACTCCACCAAAGGATAAAACCCAGCTCCATCGTGGTGTAACTCTCCATCACAGTGTAACACCAAGCCACAGCGTAGTGTAACACTCCATCACAGTGTAACACCGAGCTCCATCGTAGTGTAACACTCCATCACAGTGTAACACACAGCTCCATCGTAGTGTAACACTCCATCACAGTATAACATCCAGCTCCATTGTAGTGTAACACTCCATCACAGTGTAACACCCAGCTCCATCGTAGTGTAACACTCCATCACAGTGTAACACCCAGCCCCATCGTAGTGTAACACTCCATCACAGTGTAACACCCAGCCCCATCGTAGTGTAACACTCCATCACAGTATAACACCCAGCTCCATCGTAGTGTAACACCCCATCACAGTGTAACACCAAGCTCCATCGTGGTATATCAGTTCATCAGAGTATAACACCCAGCTACATCGTAGTGTAAAACTCCATCACAGTGTAACACCCAGCCACAGCGTAGTGTAACACTCCATCACAGTGTAACACCGAGCTCCATCGTAGTGTAACACTCCATAACAGTGTAACACCCAGCTCCATCGTAGTATAACACTCCATCACAGTATAACATCCAGCTCCATTGTAGTGTAACACTCCATCACGATGTAACACCCAGCTCCATCGTAGTGTAACACTCCATCACAGTGTAACACCCAGCTCCATCGTAGTCTAACACTCCATCACAGTGTAACACCGAGCTCCATCGTAGTGTTTCGCTCCATCACAGTGTAACTCGCAGCTCCATTGTAGTGTAACGCTCCATCACAGTGTAACAGCCAGCTCCATCGTGGTGTAACACTCAATCACAGTGTAACACCCAGCTCCGTCGTGGATGTAACACTCCATGAAAGTCTAACACCCAGCCCCATCGTAGTGTAAAACTCCATCACAGTGTAACACCCAGCCCCATCGTACTGTAACACTCCATCACCGTGTAACACCCAGCTCCATCTTAGTGTAACACTCCATCACAGTGTAACACCCAGCTTTCCGTGGTGTAACACTCCATCACAGTGTAACACCCCATCACAGTGTAACACTCAGCCCCATCGTAGTGTAAAACCCAATCACAGTGAAACACCCGGCTCCATCGTAGTGTAACGCTCCATCACAATGTAACACCCAACTCCATTGTAGTGTAATACTCCATCACAGTGTAACACCCAGCTCCATCGTAGTGTAATGCTCCATCACAGTGTAACACCCAGCTCCATCGTAGTGTAACGCCCCATCACAGTGTAACACACAGCTGCATCGTAGTGTAACACTCCATCACAGTCTAACACCCAGCCCCATCGTAGTGTAACACTCCATCACAGTTTAACACCCAGCCCCATCGTAGTGTAACACTCCATCACAGTATAACACCCAGCTCCATCGTAGTGTAACACCCCATCACAGTGTAACACCAAGCTCCATCGTGGTGTATCAGTCCATCACAGTATAACACCCAGCTCCATCGTTGTGTAAAACTCCATCACAGTGTAACACCCAGCTCCATCGTAGTGTAACACTCCATCACAGTATAACACCCAGCTCCATCGTAGAGTAACACTCCATCACAGTATAATACCCAGCTCCATCGTGGTGTAACTCTCCATCATAGTGTAACACCCAGCTCCATCGTGGTATAACACTCCATCATAGTGTAACACGAAGCTCCATCATAGTGTAACACTCCATGATAGTGTAACACCCAGCTCCATAGTGGTGTAACACTCCATCACAGTATAATGCCCAGCTCCATCGTAGTGTAACACTCCACCAAAGGATAAAACCCAGCTCCATCGTGGTGTAACTCTCCATCACAGTGTAACACCAAGCCACAGCGTAGTGTAACACTCCATCACAGTGTAACACCGAGCTCCATCGTAGTGTAACACTCCATCACAGTGTAACACACAGCTCCATCGTAGTGTAACACTCCGTCACAGTATAACATCCAGCTCCATTGTAGTGTAAAACTCCATCACAGTGTAACACCCAGCTCCATCGTAGTGTAACACTCCATCACAGTGTAACACCCAGCCCCATCGTAGTGTAACACTCCATCACAGTGTAACACCCAGCCCCATCGTAGTGTAACACTCCATCACAGTATAACACCCAGCTCCATCGTAGTGTAACACCCCATCACAGTGTAACACCAAGCTCCATCGTGGTGTATCAGTGCATCACAGTATAACACCCAGCTACATCGTAGTGTAACACTCCATCACAGTGTAACACCCAGCTCCATCGTAGTGTAATGCTCCATCACAGTGTAAAACCCAGCTCCATTGTAGTGTAACACTCCATCACAGTATAATACCCAGCTCCATCGTGGTGTAACGCTCCATCATAGTGTAACACCCAGCTCCATCGTGGTATAACACTCCATCATAGTGTAAGACGAAGCTCCATCATAGTGTAACACTCCATGATAGTGTAACACCCAGCTGCATAGTGGTGTAACACTCAATCACAGTGTAACACCCAGCTCCATCGTAGTGTAACGCCCCATCACAGTGTAACACACAGCTGCATCGTAGTGTAACACTCCATCACAGTCTAACACCCAGCCCCATCGTAGTGTAACACTCCATGACAGTGTAACACCCAGCCCCATCGTAGTGTAACACTCCATCAGAGTATAACACCCAGCTCCTTCGTAGTGTAACACTCCACCACAGTGTAACACCAATCTCCATCGTGGTGTATCAGTCCATCACAGTATAACACCCTGCTCCATCGTAGTGTAACACTCCATCACAGTGTAACACCCAGCTCCATCGTAGTGTAATGCTCCATCACAGTGTAAAACCCAGATCCATCGTAGTGTAACGCTCCATCACAGTGTAAATCCCAGCTCCATCGTAGCGTAACGCTCCATCACAGTGTAACACCCAGCTCCATCGTAGTGTGAAGCTCCATCACAGTGTAACATCCTGTTCCATCGTAGTAACGCTCCATCACAGTGTAACAGCCAGCTCCATCGTGGTGTAACACTCAATCAGATTGTAACACCCGGCTCCATCGTAGTGGAAGGACTCCATCACAGTGTGACACCCAGCTCTGTCGTGGTATAACACTCCATCACAGTATAACACCCAGCTCCATCGTAGTGTAACATTCCATCACAGTGTAACACCGAGACCCATCATCGTGTAACACTCCATCAGAGTGCAACACCCAGCTCCATCGTAGTGTAACACTCCATCACAGTGTAACAGCCAGCTTCATCGTAGTGTAACAATCCATCACAGTGTAACACCCAGCTCCATCAAAGTGTAACACCCCATCACAGTGTAACACCCAGCTCCATTGCAGTGTCACACTCCATCACAGTGTAACACCCAGCTCCATCGTAGTGTGAAGCTCCATCACAGTGTAACATCCTGTTCCATCGTAGTAACGCTCCATCACAGTGTAACAGCCAGCTCCATCGTGGTGTAACACTCAATCAGATTGTGACACCCGGCTCCATCGTAGTGGAAGGACTCCATCACAGTGTGACACCCAGCTCTGTCGTGGTATAACACTCCATCACAGTATAACACCCAGCTCCATCGTAGTGTAACATTCCATCACAGTGTAACACCGAGACCCATCATCGTGTAACACTCCATCAGAGTGCAACACCCAGCTCCATCGTAGTGTAACACTCCATCACAGTGTAACAGCCAGCTTCATCGTAGTGTAACAATCCATCACAGTGTAACACCCAGCTCCATCAAAGTGTAACACCCCATCACAGTGTAACACCCAGCTCCATTGCAGTGTCACACTCCATCACAGTGTAACACCCAGCTCCATCGTACTGTAACACTCCATCACACTGTAACACCCAGCTGCATCGTACTGTAACACGGCATCAGAGTGTAACACCCACATCCATCGTAGTGTAACGCTCCATCACAGTGTAACACACAGCTCCATCGTAGTGTAACGCTCCATCACAGTGTAACAGCCAGCTCCGTCGTGGTATAACACTCCATCACAGTCTAACACGCAGCTCCATCGTAGTGTATCACTCCATCACAGTGTAACACCCAGCTCCGTCGTGGTGTAACACTCCATCACAGTCTAACACATAGCCCCATCGTAGTGTAACATTCCATCACAGTGTAACACCCAGCCCCATCGTACTGTAACGCTCCATCATCGTGTAACACCCAGCTCCATCTTAGTGTAACACTCCATCAAAGTTTTACACCCAGCTTTCAGTGGTGTAACACTCTATCACAGTGTAACTCCCGATCACAGTGTAACACTCAGCCCCATCGTAGTGCAAAACCCAATCACAGAGTAACACCCAGCTCCATCGTAGTGTAACGCTCCATCAAAGTGAAACACCAAGCTCCAACGTAGTGTAACGTTCCATCAGAGTGTAACACCCAGCTCCATCGTAGAGTAATGCTCCATCACTGTGTAACAACTAGCTCCATCGTAGTGCAACACTCCATCACAGTGTAACACCTTGCTCCATCGTAGTGTAACACTCCATCACAGTGTAACACCCAACTCCATCAAAGTGTAACACTCCATCACAGTGGAACACCCAGCTCCATCATAGTGCAACACTCCATCACAGTATAACACCCTGCTCCATCGTAGTGTAATGCTCCATCACAGGGTAACACCGAGCTCCATCGTAGTGTAACACTCCATCAGAGTGTAACACCCAGCTCCATCGTACGGTAACATTGCATCACATTGTGACACCCAGCTCCATCGTAGTGTAACACTCCATCACAGTATAACACCCTGCTCCATCGTAGTGTAATGCTCCATCACAGTGTAACACCGAGCCCCATCGTAGTGTAACACGCCATCACAGTGTCACACCTAGCTACATCGTAGTGTAACACTCCATCACGGTGTAACACCCAGCCTCATCGTGGTGTAACACTCCATCACAATGTAACACCCCATCACAGTGGAACACGCAGCTCCATCGTACTGTAACGCTCCATCACCGTGTAACACCCAGCTGCATCGTACTTTAACACTCCATCAGAGTGTAACACCGAGCTCGAACGTAGTGTAACACTCCATCACAGTATAACATCCAGCTCCATTGTAGTGTAACACTCCATCACAGTGTAACCCCCAGCCCGATCGTAGTGTAACACTCCATCACAGTGTAACACCCAGCCCCATCGTACTGTAACGCTCCATCACCGTGTAACACCGAGCTCCATCTTAGTGTAACACTCCATCAAAGTGTAACACCCAGCTTTCAGTGGTGTAACACTCTATCACAGTTTAACTCCCCATCACAGTGTAACACTCAGTCCCATCGTAGTGTAAAACCCAATCACAGTGTAACACCCAGCTCCATCGCAGTGTAACGCTCCATCAAAGTGAAACACCAAGCTCCAACGTAGTGTAACGTTCCATCAGAGTGTAACACCCAGCTCCATCGTAGAGTAATGCTCCATCACAGTGTAACACCTAGCTCCATCGTAGTGTAACACTCCATCGCAGTGTAACACCCAACTCCATCAAAGTGTAAAACTCCATCACAGTGTATCAGCCAGCTGCATCGTAGTGTAACACTCCATCGCAGGGTAACACCGAGCTCCATCGTAGTGTAACACTCCATCAGAGTGTAACACCCAGCTACATCGTACTGTAACATTCCATCACATTGTGACGCCCAGCTCCATCGTAGTGTAACACTCCATCACAGTGGAACACCCAGCTCCATCGTCGTGTAACACTCCATCACAGTATAAAACCCTGCTCCATCGTAGTGTAATGCTCCATCACAGTGTAACACCGAGCCCCATCGTAGTGTAACACGCCATCACAATGTCACACCCAGCTCCATCGTAGTGTAACACTCCATCACAGTGTAACACCCAGCCTCATCGTGGTGTAACACTCCATCACAATGTAACACCCCATCACAGGGGAACACTCAGCTCCATCATACTGTAACGCTCCATCACCGTGTAACACCCAGCTGCAACGTACTTTAACACTCCATCAGAGTGTAACACCGAGCTCGAACGTAGTGTAACACTCCATCACAGTATAACATCCAGCTCCATTGTAGTGTAACACTCCATCACAGTGTAACAACCAGCTCCATCGTAGGAAGGCTCCATCACAGTGTAACAGCCAGCTCCATCGTGGTGTAACACTCAATCAGATTGTAACAGCCAGCTGCATCGTAGTGGAACACTCCATCACAGTGTGACACCCAGCTCCATCGTGGTGTAACATTCCATCCAAGTGTAACACCCAGACCCATCATCGTGTAACACTCCATCAGAGTGCAACACGCAGCTCCATCGTAGTGTAACACTCCATCACAGTATAACACCCAGCTTCATCGTAGTGTAACAGTCCTTCACAGTGTAACACCCAGCTCGATCGTAGTGTAACGCTCCATCACAGTGTAACACCCGATCACAGTGTAGCACCCAGCTCTATCGCAGTGTCACACTCCATCACAGTGGAACACCCTGCTCCATCGTAGTGTAACACTCCATCACATGTTAACACTCAGCCCCATCATAGTGTAAAACCCAATCACAGAGAAACAACCAGCTCCATCGTAGAGTAATGCTCCATCACACTGTAACACCCAGCTCCATCGTAGTGTAACACTCCATCACAGTGTAACACCCAGCTCCATCGTAGTGTAATGCTCCATCACAGTGTAAAACCCAAATCCATCGTAGTGTAACGCTCCATCACAGTGTAAATCCCAGCTCCATCGTAGTGTAACGCTCCATCACAGTGTAACACCCAGCTCCATCGTAGTGTGAAGCTCCATCACAGTGTAACATCCTGTTCCATCGTAGTAACGCTCCATCACAGTGTAACAGCCAGCTCCATCGTGGTGTAACACTCAATCAGATTGTAACACCCGGCTCCATCGTAGTGGAAGGACTCCATCACAGTGTGACACCCAGCTCTGTCGGGGTATAACACTCCATCACAGTATAACACCCAGCTCCATCGTAGTGTAACATTCCATCACAGTGTAACACCGAGACCCATCATCGTGTAACACTCCATCAGAGTGCAACACCCAGCTCCATCGTAGTGTAACACTCCATCACAGTGTAACAGCCAGCTTCATCGTAGTGTAACAATCCATCACAGTGTAACACCCAGCTCCATCAAACTGTAACACCCCATCACAGTGTAACACCCAGCTCCATTGCAGTTTCACACTCCATCACAGTGTAACACCCAGCTCCATCGTAGTGGAACGATCCATCACAGTGCAACACCCAGCTCCATCGTACTGTAACACTCCATCACAGTGTAACACCCAGCTGCATCGTACTGTAACACGGCATCAGAGTGTAACACCCACATCCATCGTAGTGTAACGCTCCATCACATTGTATCACCCAGCTCCGTCGTGGTGAAACACTGTATCACAGTATAACACCTAGCTCCATGGTAGTGTAACACTCCATCACAGGATAAAACCCAGCTCCATCACAGTGTAACACCCAGCTCCGTCGTGGTGAAACACTCCATCACAGTATAACACCCTGCTCCATCGTAGTGTAACACTCCATCACAGTGTAACACCCAGCTCCATCGTAGTGTAATGCTCCATCACAGTGTAAAACCCAGATCCATCGTAGTGTAACGCTCCATCACAGTGTAAATCCCAGCTCCATCGTAGTGTAACGCTCCATCACAGTGTAACACCCAGCTCCATCGTAGTGTGAAGCTCCATCACAGTGTAACATCCTGTTCCATCGTAGTAACGCTCCATCACAGTGTAACAGCCAGCTCCATCGTGGTGTAACACTCAATCAGATTGTAACACCCGGCTCCATCGTAGTGGAAGGACTCCATCACAGTGTGACACCCAGCTCTGTCGTGGTATAACACTCCATCACAGTATAACACCCAGCTCCATCGTAGTGTAACATTCCATCACAGTGTAACACCGAGACCCATCATCGTGTAACACTCCATCAGAGTGCAACACCCAGCTCCATCGTAGTGTAACACTCCATCACAGTGTAACAGCCAGCTTCATCGTAGTGTAACAATCCATCACAGTGTAACACCCAGCTCCATCAAAGTGTAACACCCCATCACAGTGTAACACCCAGCTCCATTGCAGTTTCACACTCCATCACAGTGTAACACCCAGCTCCATCGTAGTGGAACGATCCATCACAGTGCAACACCCAGCTCCATCGTACTGTAACACTCCATCACAGTGTAACACCCAGCTCCGTCGTGGTGAAACACTCCATCACAGTATAACACCTAGCTCCATGGTAGTGTAACACTCCATCACAGGATAAAACCCAGCTCCATCACAGTGTAACACCCAGCTCCGTCGTGGTGAAACACTCCATCACAGTATAACACCCTGCTCCATCGTAGTGTAACACTCCATCACAGTGTAACACCCAGCTCCATCGTAGTGTAATGCTCCATCACAGTGTAAAACCCAGATCCATCGTAGTGTAACGCTCCATCACAGTGTAAATCCCAGCTCCATCGTAGTGTAACGCTCCATCACAGTGTAACACCCAGCTCCATCGTAGTGTGAAACTCCATCACAGTGTAACATCCTGTTCCATCGTAGTAACGCTCCATCACAGTGTAACAGCCAGCTCCATCGTGGTGTAACACTCAATCAGATTGTAACACCCGGCTCCATCGTAGTGGAAGGACTCCATCACAGTGTGACACCCAGCTCTGTCGTGGTATAACACTCCATCACAGTATAACACCCAGCTCCATCGTAGTGTAACATTCCATCACAGTGTAACACCGAGACCCATCATCGTGTAACACTCCATCAGAGTGCAACACCCAGCTCCATCGTAGTGTAACACTCCATCACAGTGTAACAGCCAGCTTCATCGTAGTGTAACAATCCATCACAGTGTAACACCCAGCTCCATCAAAGTGTAACACCCCATCACAGTGTAACACACAGCTCCATCGTAGTGTAACGCTCCATCACAGTGTAACAGCCAGCTCCGTCGTGGTATAACACTCCATCACAGTCTAACACGCAGCTCCATCGTAGTGTATCACTCCATCACAGTGTAACACCCAGCTCCGTCGTGGTGTAACACTCCATCACAGTCTAACACCCAGCCCCATCGTAGTGTAACATTCCATCACAGTGTAACACCCAGCCCCATCGTACTGTAACGCTCCATCACCGTGTAACACCCAGCTCCATCTTAGTGTAACACTCCATCAAAGTTTTACACCCAGCTTTCAGTGGTGTAACACTCTATCACAGTGTAACTCCCGATCACAGTGTAACACTCAGCCCCATCGTAGTGCAAAACCCAATCACAGAGTAACACCCACCTCCATCGTAGTGTAACGCTCCATCAAAGTGAAACACCAAGCTCCAACGTAGTGTAACGTTCCATCAGAGTGTAACACCCAGCTCCATCGTAGAGTAATGCTCCATCACTGTGTAACACCCAACTCCATCAAAGTGTAACACTCCATCACAGTGGAACACCCAGCTCCATCGTAGTGCAACACTCCATCACAGTATAACACCCTGCTCCATCGTAGTGTAATGCTCCATCACAGGGTAACACCGAGCTCCATCGTAGTGTAACACTCCATCAGAGTGTAACACCCAGCTCCATCGTACGGTAACATTGCATCACATTGTGACACCCAGCTCCATCGTAGTGTAACACTCCATCACAGTATAACACCCTGCTCCATCGTAGTGTAATGCTCCATCACAGTGTAACACCGAGCCCCATCGTAGTGTAACACGCCATCACAGTGTCACACCCAGCTCCATCGTAGTGTAACACTCCATCACGGTGTAACACCCAGCCTCATCGTGGTGTAACACTCCATCACAATGTAACACCCCATCACAGGGGAACACTCAGCTCCATCGTACTGTAACGCTCCATCACCGTGTAACACCCAGCTGCATCGTACTTTAACACTCCATCAGAGTGTAACACCGAGCTCGAACGTAGTGTAACACTCCATCACAGTATAACATCCAGCTCCATTGTAGTGTAACACTCCATCACAGTGTAACACCCAGCTCCATCGTAGTGTAACCATCCATCACAGTGTAAAACCCAGTTCCATCGTACTCTAACACTGCATCACAGTGTAACCCCCAGCCCGATCGTAGTGTAACACTCCATCACAGTGTAACACCCAGCCCCATCGTACTGTAACGCTCCATCACCGTGTAACACCGAGCTCCATTTTAGTGTAACACTCCATCAAAGTGTAACACCCAGCTTTCAGTGGTGTAACACTCTATCACAGTTTAACTCCCCATCACAGTGTAACACCCAGCCCCATCGTACTGTAACGCTCCATCACCGTGTAACACCCAGCTCCATCTTAGTGTAACACTCCATCAAAGTGTAACACCCGCTTTCAGTGGTGTAACACTCCATCACAGTGTAACTCCCCATCACAGTGTAACACTCAGTCCCATCGTAGTGGAAAACCCAATCACCGTGTAACACCCAGCTCCATCGCAGTGTAACGCTCCATCAAAGTGAAACACCAAGCTCCAACGTAGTGTAACGTTCCATCAGAGTGTAACACCCAGCTCCATCGTAGAGTAATGCTCCATCACAGTGTAACACCTAGCTCCATCGTAGTGTAACACTCCATCGCAGTGTAACACCCAACTCCATCAAAGTGTAACACTCCATCACAGTGTATCAGCCAGCTGCATCGTAGTGTAACACTCCATCGCAGGGTAACACCGAGCTCCATCGTAGTGTAACACTCCATCAGAGTGTAACACCCAGCTCCATCGTTCTGTAACATTCCATCACATTGTGACGCCCAGCTCCATCGTAGTGTAACACTCCATCACAGTGGAACACCCAGCTCCATCGTCGTGTAACACTCCATCACAGTATAAAACCCTGCTCCATCGTAGTGTAATGCTCCATCACAGTGTAACACCGAGCCCCATCGTAGTGTAACACGCCATCACAATGTCACACCCAGCTCCATCGTAGTGTAACACTCCATCACAGTGTAAAACCCAGCCTCATCGTGGTGTAACACTCCATCACAATGTAACACCCCATCACAGGGGAACACTCAGCTCCATCGTACTGTAACGCTCCATCACCGTGTAACACCCAGCTGCAACGTACTTTAACACTCCATCAGAGTGTAACACCCAGCTCGATCGTAGTGTAACACTCCATCACAGTGTAACACCCTGCTCCATCGTAGTGTAACAATCCATCACAGTGTAACTCCCAGTTCCATCGTACTCTAACACTGCATTAGAGTGTAACCCCCAGCCCGATCGTAGTGTAACACTCCATCACAGTGTAACACCCAGCCCCATCGTACTGTAACGCTCCATCACCGTGTAACACCCAGCTCCATCTTAGTGTAACACTCCATCAAAGTGTAACACCCCGCTTTCAGTGGTGTAACACTCCATCACAGTGTAACTCCCCATCACAGTGTAACACTCAGTCCCATCGTAGTGGAAAACCCAATCACCGTGTAACACCCAGCTCCATCGCAGTGTAACGCTCCATCAAAGTGAAACACCAAGCTCCAACGTAGTGTAACGTTCCATCAGAGTGTAACACCTAGGTCCATCGTAGTGTAACACTCCATCACAGTGTAACACCCAGCTCCATCAAAGTGTAACACGCCATCACAGTGTATCACCCAGCTGCATCGTAGTGTAACACTCCATCACAGGGTAACACCCAGCTCCATCGTACTGTAACATTCCATCACAGTGTGACGCTCAGCTCCATCGTAGTGTAACACTCCATCACAGTGTAACACCCAGCTCCGTCGTGGTGTTAACACTCCATCACAGTCTAACACCCAGCCCCATCGTACTGTAACGCTCCATCACCGTGTAACGCCGAGCTCCATCTTAGTGTAACACTCCATCAAAGTGTAACACCCAGCTTTCAGTGGTGTAACACTCTATCACAGTGTAACTCCCCATCACAGTGTAACACTCAGTCCCATCGTAGTGTAAAACCCAATCACAGTGTAACACCCAGCTCCATCGCAGTGTAACGCTCCATCAAAGTGAAACACCAAGCTCCAACGTAGTTTAACGTTCCATCAGAGTGTAACACCCAGCTCCATCGTAGAGTAATGCTCCATCACAGTGTAACACCTAGCTCCATCGTAGTGTAACACTCCATCGCAGTGTAACACCCAACTCCATCAAAGTGTAACACTCCATCACAGTGTATCAGCCAGCTGCATCGTAGTGTAACACTCCATCGCAGGGTAACACCGAGCTCCATCGTAGTGTAACACTCCATCAGAGTGTAACACCCAGCTCCATCGTACTGTAACATTCGATCACATTGTGACGCCCAGCTCCATCGTAGTGTAACACTCCATTACAGTGGAACACCCAACTCCATTGTAGTCTAACACTCCATCACATGTTAACACTCCGCCCCATCGTAGTGTAAAACCCAATCACAGAGAAACAACCAGCTCCATCGTAGAGCAATGCTCCATCACAGTGTAACACCCAGCCCCATCGTACTGTAACGCTCCATCACCGTGTAACACCCAGCTCCATCTTAGTGTAACACTCCATCAAAGTGTAACACCCAGCTTTCAGTGGTGTAACACTCTATCACAGTGTAACTCCCCATCACAGTGTAACACTCAGCCCCATCGTAGTTTAAAACCCAAAAACAGTGTAACACCCAGCTCCATCGTAGTGTAACGCTCCATCAAACTGAAACACCAAGCTCCAACGTAGTGTAACGTTCTATCAGAGTGTAACACCTAGCTCCATCGTATTGTAACACTCCATCACAGTGTAATACCCAGCTCCATCAAAGTGTAACACTCCATCACAGTGTATCACCCAGCTGCATCGTAGTGTAACACACCATCACAGTGTAACACCCAGCCGCATCGTACTGTAACGCTCCATCACCGTGTAACACCCAGCTCCATCTTAGTGTAACACTCCATCAAAGTGTAACACCCAGCTTTCAGTGGTGTAACACTCTATCACAGTGTAACTCCCCATCACAGTGTAACACTCAGCCCCATCGTAGTGTAAAACCCAATCACAGTGTCACACCCAGCTCCATCGTAGTGTAACACTCCATCACAGTGTAACACCCAGCTCGAACGTAGTGCAACACTCCATCACAGTATAACATCCAGCTCCATTGTAGTGTAACACTCCACCACAGTGTAACACCCAGCTCCATCGTAGTGGAACACTCCGTCAGAGTGTAATACCCAGCTCCATCGTACTGTAACATTCCATCACAGTGTGACGCCCAGCTCCATCGTAGTGTAACACTCCATCACAGTGGAACACCCAGCTCCATCGTAGTGTAACACTCCATCACATTGTAACACTCAGCCCCATCGTAGTGTAAAACCCAATCACAGTGAAACACACAGCTCCATCGTAGTGTAACGCTCCATCACAGTGTAACACCCAGTTCCATCGTAGTAAGGCTCCATCACAGTGTAACAGCCAGCTCCATCGTGGTGTAACACTCAATCAGATTGTAACACCCAGCTGCATCGTAGTGGAACACTCCATCACAGTGTGACACCCAGCTCCATCGTGGTATAACACTCCATCACAGTCTGACACCCAGCCCCATCGTAGTGTAACAGTCCATCACAGTGTAACACCCAGCCCCATCGTGGTGTAACATTCCATCACAGTGTAACACCCAGACGCATCATCGTGTAACACGCCATCACAATGTCACACCCAGCTCCATCGTAGTGTAACACTCCATCACAGTGTAACACCCAGCCTCATCGTGGTGTAACACTCCATCACAATGTAACACCCCATCACAGGGGAACACTCAGCTCCATCATACTGTAACGCTCCATCACCGTGTAACACCCAGCTGCAACGTACTTTAACACTCCATCAGAGTGTAACACCCAGCTCGAACGTAGTGTAACACTCCATCACAGTATAACATCCAGCTCCATTGTAGTGTAACACTCCATCACAGTGTAACAACCAGCTCCATCGTAGTAAGGCTCCATCACAGTGTAACAGCCAGCTCCATCGTGGTGTAACACTCAATCAGATTGTAACACCCAGCCCCATCGTAGTGTAACACCCAGCCCCATCGTACTGTAACGCTCCATCACCGTGTAACACCCAGCTCCATCTTAGTGTAACACTCCATCAAAGTGTTACACCCAGCTTTCAGTGGTGTAACACTCTATCACAGTGTAACTCCCGATCACAGTGTAACACTCAGCCCCATCGTAGTGCAAAACCCAATCACAGAGTAACACCCAGCTCCATCGTAGTGTAACGCTCCATCAAAGTGAAACACCAAGCTCCAACGTAGTGTAACTTTCCATCAGAGTGTAACACCCAGCTCCATCGTAGAGTAATGCTCCATCACAGTGTAACAACTAGCTCCATCGTAGTGCAACACTCCATCACAGTGTAACACCTAGCTCCATCGTAGTGTAACACTCCATCACAGTGTAACACCCAACTCCATCAAAGTGTAACACTCCATCACAGTGGAACACCCAGCTCCATCGTAGTGTAACACTACATCACAGTATAACACCCTGCTCTATCGTAGTGTAATGCTCCATCACAGTGTAACACCGAGCCCCATCGTAGTGTAACACGCCATCACAGTGTCACACCCAGCTCCATCGTAGTGTAACACTCCATCACGGTGTAACACCCAGCCTCATCGTGGTGTAACACTCCATCACAATGTAACACCCCATGACAGGGGAACACTCAGCTCCATCGTACTGTAACGCTCCATGACCGTGTAACACCCAGCTGCATCGTACTTTAACACTCCATCAGAGTGTAACACCGAGCTCGAACGTAGTGTAACACTCCATCACAGTATAACATCCAGCTCCATTGTAGTGTAACACTCCATCACAGTGTAACACCCAGCTCCATCGTAGTGTAACAATCCATCACAGTGTAAAACCCAGTTCCATCGTACTCTAACACTGCATCACAGTGTAACCCCCAGCCCGATCGTAGTGTAACACTCCATCACAGTGTAACACCCAGCCCCATCGTACTGTAACGCTCCATCACCGTGTAACACCGAGCTCCATCTTAGTGTAACACTCCATCGCAGTGTAACACCCAACTCCATCAAAGTGTAAAACTCCATCACAGTGTATCAGCCAGCTGCATCGTAGTGTAACACTCCATCGCAGGGTAACACCGAGCTCCATCGTAGTGTAACACTCCATCAGAGTGTAACACCCAGCTACATCGTACTGTAACATTCCATCACATTGTGACGCCCAGCTCCATCGTAGTGTAACACTCCATCACAGTGGAACACCCAGCTCCATCGTCGTGTAACACTCCATCACAGTATAAAACCCTGCTCCATCGTAGTGTAATGCTCCATCACAGTGTAACACCGAGCCCCATCGTAGTGTAACACGCCATCACAATGTCACACCCAGCTCCATCGTAGTGTAACACTCCATCACAGTGTAACACCCAGCCTCATCGTGGTGTAACACTCCATCACAATGTAACACCCCATCACAGGGGAACACTCAGCTCCATCATACTGTAACGCTCCATCACCGTGTAACACCCAGCTGCAACGTACTTTAACACTCCATCAGAGTGTAACACCCAGCTCGAACGTAGTGTAACACTCCATCACAGTATAACATCCAGCTCCATTGTAGTGTAACACTCCATCACAGTGTAACAACCAGCTCCATCGTAGAAAGGCTCCATCACAGTGTAACAGCCAGCTCCATCGTGGTGTAACACTCACTCAGATTGTAACAGCCAGCTGCATCGTAGTGGAACACTCCATCACAGTGTGACACCCAGCTCCATCGTGGTGTAACATTCCATCCAAGTGTAACACCCAGACCCATCATCGTTTAACACTCCATCAGAGTGCAACACGCAGCTCCATCGTAGTGTAACACTCCATCACAGTATAACACCCAGCTTCATCGTAGTGTAACAGTCCTTCACAGTGTAACACCCAGCTCCATCGTAGTGTAACGCTCCATCACAGTGTAATACCCAGGTCCATCATAGTGTAACACTCCATCACAGTATAACACCCAGCTTCATCGTAGTGTAACAATCCATCACAGTGTAACACCCGATCACAGTGTAGCACCCAGCTCTATCGCAGTGTCACACTCCATCACAGTGGAACACCCTGCTCCATCGTAGTGTAACACTCCATCACATGTTAACACTCAGCCCCATCATAGTGTAAAACCCAATCACAGTGAAACAACCAGCTCCATCGTAGAGTAATGCTCCATCACAGTGTAACACCCAGCTCCATTGTAGTGTAACACTCCATCACAGTATAACACCCTGCTCCATCGTAGTGTAATGTTCCATCACAGTGCAACACCGAGACCCATCGTAGTGTAACACGCCATCACAGTGTCACACCCAGCTCCATCGTAGTGTAACACTCCATCACAGTGTAACACCCAGCTCGAACGTAGTGTAACACTCCATCACAGTATAACATCCAGCTCCATTGTAGTGTAACACTCCATCACAGTGTAACACTCAGCTCCATCGTAGTGTAACAATCCATCACAGTGTAACACCCAGTTCCATCGTACTCTAACACTGCATCACAGTGTAACACCCAGCCCCATCGCAGAGTAACACTCCATCACAGTGTAACAGCCAGCCCTATCGTGCTGTAACGCTCCATCACCGTGTAACACCCAGCTCCATCTTAGTGTAACACTCCATGAAAGTGTAACACCCAGCTTTCAGTGGTGTTACACTCTATCAAAGTGTAACTCCCCATCACAGTGTAACACTCAGCCCCATCGTAGTGTAAAACCCAATCACAGTGTAACACCCAGCTCCATCGTAGTGCAACGCTCCATTAAAGAGAAACACCAAGCTCCAACGTAGTGTAACGTTCCATCAGAGTGTAACAACCAGCTCCATCGTAGAGTAATGCTCCATCACAGTGTAACAACTAGCTCCATCGTAGTGCAACACTCCATCACAGTGTAACACCTAGCTCCATCGTAGTGTAACACTCCATCACAGTGTAACACCCAACTACATCAAAGTGTAACACTCCATCACAGTGGAACACCCAGCTCCATCGTAGTGTAACACTCCATCACAGTATAACACCCTGCTCCATCGTAGTGTAATGCTCCATCACAGTGTAACACCGAGCCCCATCGTAGTGTAACACGCCATCACAGTGTCACACCCAGCTCCATCGTAGTGTAACACTCCATCACGGTGTAACACCCAGCCTCATCGTGGTGTAACACTCCATCACAATGTAACACCCCATCACAGGGGAACACTCAGCTCCTTCGTACTGTAACGCTCCATGACCGTGTAACACCCAGCTGCATCGTACTTTAACACTCCATCAGAGTGTAACACCGAGCTCGAACGTAGTGTAACACTCCATCACAGTATAACATCCAGCTCCATTGTAGTGTAACACTCCATCACAGTGTAACACCCAGCTCCATCGTAGTGTAACAATCCATCACAGTGTATAACCCAGTTCCATCGTACTCTAACACTGCATCACAGTGTAACCCCCAGCCCGATCGTAGTGTAACACTCCATCACAGTGTAACACCCAGCCCCATCGTACTGTAACGCTCCATCACCGTGTAACACTCCATCAAAGTGTAACACCCAGCTTTCAGTGGTGTAACACTCTATCACAGTTTAACTCCCCATCACAGTGTAACACTCAGTCCCATCGTAGTGTAAAACCCAATCACAGTGTAACACCCAGCTCCATCGCAGTGTAACGCTCCATCAAAGTGAAACACCAAGCTCCAACGTAGTGTAACGTTCCATCAGAGTGTAACACCCAGCTCCATCGTAGAGTAATGCTCCATCACAGTGTAACACCTAGCTCCATCGTAGTGTAACACTCCATCGCAGTGTAACACCCAACTCCATCAAAGTGTAACACTCCATCACAGTATAACATCCAGCTCCATTGTAGTGTAACACTCCATCACAGTGTAACAACCAGCTCCATTGTAGTAAGGCTCCATCACAGTGTAACAGCCAGCTCCATCGTGGTGTAACACTCAATCAGATTGTAACACCCAGCCCCATCGTAGTGTAACACTCCATCACAGTGTAACACCCAGCCCCATCGTACTGTAACGCTCCATCACCGTGTAACACCCAGCTCCATCTTAGTGTAACACTCCATCAAAGTGTTACACCCAGCTTTCAGTGGTGTAACACTCTATCACAGTGTAACTCCCGATCACAGTGTAACACTCAGCCCCATCGTAGTGCAAAACCCAATCACAGAGTAACACCCAGCTCCATCGTAGTGTAACGCTCCATCAAAGTGAAACACCAAGCTCCAACGTAGTGTAACTTTCCATCAGAGTGTACACCCAGCTCCATCGTAGAGTAATGCTCCATCACAGTGTAACAACTAGCTCCATCGTAGTGCAACACTCCATCACAGTGTAACACCTAGCTCCATCGTAGTGTAACACTCCATCACAGTGTAACACCCTGCTCTACCGTAGTGTAATGCTCCATCACAGTGTAACACCGAGCCCCATCGTAGTGTAACACGCCATCACAGTGTCACACCAAGCTCCATTGTAGTGTAACACTCCATCACAGTGTAACACCCAGCTCCATCGTAGTGTAACAATCCATCACAGTGTAAAACCCAGTTCCATCGTACTCTAACACTGCATCACAGTGTAACCCCCAGCCCGATCGTAGTGTAACACTCCATCACAGTGTAACACCCAGCCCCATCGTACTGTAACGCTCCATCACCGTGTAACACCGAGCTCCATCTTAGTGTAACACTCCATCAAAGTGTAACACCCAGCTTTCAGTGGTGTAACACTCTATCACAGTTTAACTCCCCATCACAGTGTAACACTCAGTCCCATCGTAGTGTAAAACCCAATCACAGTGTAACACCCAGCTCCATCGCAGTGTAACGCTCCATCAAAGTGAAACACCAAGCTCCAACGTAGTGTAACGTTCCATCAGAGTGTAACACCCAGCTCCATCGTAGAGTAATGCTCCATCACAGTGTAACACCTAGCTCCATCGTAGTGTAACACTCCATCGCAGTGTAACACCCAACTCCATCAAAGTGTAAAACTCCATCACAGTGTATCAGCCAGCTGCATCGTAGTGTAACACTCCATCGCAGGGTAACACCGAGCTCCATCGTAGTGTAACACTCCATCAGAGTGTAACACCCAGCTACATCGTACTGTAACATTCCATCACATTGTGACGCCCAGCTCCATCGTAGTGTAAAACTCCATCACAGTGGAACACCCAGCTCCATCGTCGTGTAACACTCCATCACAGTATAAAACCCTGCTCCATCGTAGTGTAATGCTCCATCACAGTGTAACACCGAGCCCCATCGTAGTGTAACACGCCATCACAATGTCACACCCAGCTCCATCGTAGTGTAACACTCCATCACAGTGTAACACCCAGCCTCATCGTGGTGTAACACTCCATCACAATGTAACACCCCATCACAGGAGAACACTCAGCTCCATCATACTGTAACGCTCCATCACCGTGTAACACCCAGCTGCAACGTACTTTAACACTCCATCAGAGTGTAACACCCAGCTCGAACGTAGTGTAACACTCCATCACAGTATAACATCCAGCTCCATTGTAGTGTAACACTCCATCACAGTGTAACAACCAGCTCCATCGTAGAAAGGCTCCATCACAGTGTAACAGCCAGCTCCATCGTGGTGTAACACTCACTCAGATTGTAACAGCCAGCTGCATCGTAGTGGAACACTCCATCACAGTGTGACACCCAGCTCCATCGTGGTGTAACATTCCATCCAAGTGTAACACCCAGACCCATCATCGTTTAACACTCCATCAGAGTGCAACACGCAGCTCCATCGTAGTGTAACACTCCATCACAGTATAACACCCAGCTTCATCGTAGTGTAACAGTCCTTCACAGTGTAACACCCAGCTCCATCGTAGTGTAACGCTCCATCACAGTGTAATACCCAGGTCCATCATAGTGTAACACTCCATCACAGTATAACACCCAGCTTCATCGTAGTGTAACAATCCATCGCAGTGTAACACCCGATCACAGTGTAGCACCCAGCTCTATCGCAGTGTCACACTCCATCACAGTGGAACACCCTGCTCCATCGTAGTGTAACACTCCATCACATGTTAACACTCAGCCCCATCATAGTGTAAAACCCAATCACAGAGAAACAACCAGCTCCATCGTAGAGTAATGCTCCATCACAGTGTAACACCCAGCTCCATCGTAGTGTAACACTCCATCACAGTATAACACCCTGCTCCATCGTAGTGTAATGTTCCATCACAGTGCAACACCGAGACCCATCGTAGTGTAACACGCCATCACAGTGTCACACCCAGCTCCATCGTAGTGTAACACTCCATCACAGTGTAACACCCAGCTCGAACGTAGTGTAACACTCCATCACAGTATAACATCCAGCTCCATTGTAGTGTAACACTCCATCACAGTGTAACACTCAGCTCCATCGTAGTGTAACAATCCATCACAGTGTAACACCCAGTTCCATCGTACTTTAACACTCCATCAGAGTGTAACACCGAGCTCGAACGTAGTGTAACACTCCATCACAGTATAACATCCAGCTCCATTGTAGTGTAACACTCCATCACAGTGTAACACCCAGCTCCATCGTAGTGTAACAATCCATCACAGTGTAAAACCCAGTTCCATCGTACTCTAACACTGCATCACAGTGTAACCCCCAGCCCGATCGTAATGTAACACTCCATCACAGTGTAACACCCAGCCCCATCGTACTGTAACGCTCCATCACCGTGTAACACCGAGCTCCATCTTAGTGTAACACTCCATCAAAGTGTAACACCCAGCTTTCAGTGGTGTAACACTCTATCACAGTTTAACTCCCCATCACAGTGTAACACTCAGTCCCATCGTAGTGTAAAACCCAATCACAGTGTAACACCCAGCTCCATCGCAGTGTAACGCTCCATCAAAGTGAAACACCCAGCTCCATCGCAGTGTAACGCTCCATCAAAGTGAAACACCCAGCTCCATCGTAGAGTAATGCTCCATCACAGTGTAACACCTAGCTCCATCGTAGTGTAACACTCCATCGCAGTGTAACACCCAACTCCATCAAAGTGTAAAACTCCATCACAGTGTATCAGCCAGCTGCATCGTAGTGTAACACTCCATCGCAGGGTAACACCGAGCTCCATCGTAGTGTAACACTCCATCAGAGTGTAACACCCAGCTACATCGTACTGTAACATTCCATCACATTGTGACGCCCAGCTCCATCGTAGTGTAACACTCCATCACAGTGGAACACCCAGCTCCATCGTCGTGTAACACTCCATCACAGTATAAAACCCTGCTCCATCGTAGTGTAATGCTCCATCACAGTGTAACACCGAGCCCCATCGTAGTGTAACACGCCATCACAATGTCACACCCAGCTCCATCGTAGTGTAACACTCCATCACAATGTAACACCCCATCACAGGGGAACACTCAGCTCCATCATACTATAACGCTCCATCACCGTGTAACACCCAGCTGCAACGTACTTTAACACTCCATCAGAGTGTAACACCCAGCTCGAACGTAGTGTAACACTCCATCACAGTATAACATCCAGCTCCATTGTAGTGTAACACTCCATCAAAGTGTAACAACCAGCTCCATCGTAGTAAGGCTCCATCACAGTGTAACAGCCAGCTCCATCGTGGTGTAACACTCACTCAGATTGTAACAGCCAGCTGCATCGTAGTGGAACACTCCATCACAGTGTGACACCCAGCTCCATCGTAGTGTAACAGTCCTTCACAGTGTAACACCCAGCTCCATCGTAGTGTAACGCTCCATCACAGTGTAATACCCAGGTCCATCATAGTGTAACACTCCATCACAGTATAACACCCAGCTTCATCGTAGTGTAACAATCCATCACAGTGTAACACCCGATCACAGTGTAGCACCCAGCTCTATCGCAGTGTCACACTCCATCACAGCGGAACACCCTGCTCCATCGTAGTGTAACACTCCATCACATGTTAACACTCAGCCCCATCATAGTGTAAAACCCAATCACAGAGAAACAACCAGCTCCATCGTAGAGTAATGCTCCATCACACTGTAACACCCAGCTCCATCGTAGTGTAACACTCCATCACAGTATAACACCCTGCTCCATCGTAGTGTAATGTTCCATCACAGTGCAACACCGAGCCGCATCGTAGTGTAACACGCCATCACAGTGTCACACCCAGCTCCATCGTAGTGTAACACTCCATCACATGTTAACACTCAGCCCCATCATAGTGTAAAACCCAATCACAGAGAAACAACCAGCTCCATCGTAGAGTAATGCTCCATCACAGTGTAACACCCAGCTCCATCGTAGTGTAATGTTCCATCACAGTGCAACACCGAGACCCATCGTAGTGTAACACGCCATCACAGTGTCACACCCAGCTCCATCGTAGTGTAACACTCCATCACAGTGTAACACCCAGCTCGAACGTAGTGTAACACTCCATCACAGTATAACATCCAGCTCCATTGTAGTGTAACACTCCATCACAGTGTAACACTCAGCTCCATCGTAGTGTAACAATCCATCACAGAGTAACACCCAGTTCCATCGTACTCTAACACTGCATCACAGTGTAACACCCAGCCCCATCGTAGAGTAACACTCCATCACAGTGTAACAGCCAGCCCTATCGTGCTGTAACGCTCCATCACCGTGTAACACCCAGCTCCATCTTAGTGTAACACTCCATGAAAGTGTAACACCCAGCTTTCAGTGGTGTTACACTCTATCAAAGTGTAACTCCCCATCACAGTGTAACACTCAGCCCCATCGTAGTGTAAAACCCAATCACAGTGTAACACCCAGCTCCATCGTAGTGCAACGCTCCATTAAAGAGAAACACCAAGCTCCAACGTAGTGTAACGTTCCATCAGAGTGTAACACCCAGCTCCATCGTAGAGTAATGCTCCATCACAGTGTAACAACTAGCTCCATCGTAGTGCAACACTCCATCACAGTGTAACACCTAGCTCCATCGTAGTGTAACACTCCATCACAGTGTAACACCCAACTACATCAAAGTGTAACACTCCATCACAGTGGAACACCCAGCTCCATCGTAGTGTAACACTCCATCACAGTATAACACCCTGCTCCATCGTAGTGTAATGCTCCATCACAGTGTAACACCGAGCCCCATCGTAGTGTAACACGCCATCACAGTGTCACACCCAGCTCCATCGTAGTGTAACACTCCATCACGGTGTAACACCCAGCCTCATCGTGGTGTAACACTCCATCACAATGTAACACCCCATCACAGGGGAACACTCAGCTCCTTCGTACTGTAACGCTCCATGACCGTGTAACACCCAGCTGCATCGTACTTTAACACTCCATCAGAGTGTAACACCGAGCTCGAACGTAGTGTAACACTCCATCACAGTATAACATCCAGCTCCATTGTAGTGTAACACTCCATCACAGTGTAACACCCAGCTCCATCGTAGTGTAACAATTCATCACAGTGTAAAACCCAGTTCCATCGTACTCTAACACTGCATCACAGTGTAACCCCCAGCCCGATCGTAGTGTAACACTCCATCACAGTGTAACACCCAGCCCCATCGTACTGTAACGCTCCATCACCGTGTAACACCGAGCTCCATCTTAGTGTAACACTCCATCAAAGTGTAACACCCAGCTTTCAGTGGTTTAACACTCTATCACAGTTTAACTCCCCATCACAGTGTAACACTCAGTCCCATCGTAGTGTAAAACCCAATCACAGTGTAACACCCAGCTCCATCGCAGTGTAACGCTCCATCAAAGTGAAACACCAAGCTCCAACGTAGTGTAACGTTCCATCAGAGTGTAACACCCAGCTCCATCGTAGAGTAATGCTCCATCACAGTGTAACACCTAGCTCCATCGTAGTGTAACACTCCATCGCAGTGTAACACCCAACTCCATCAAAGTGTAACACTCCATCACAGTATAACATCCAGCTCCATTGTAGTGTAACACTCCATCACAGTGTAACAACCAGCTCCATCGTAGTAAGGCTCCATCACAGTGTAACAGCCAGCTCCATCGTGGTGTAACACTCAATCAGATTGTAACACCCAGCCCCATCGTAGTGTAACACTCCATCACAGTGTAACACCCAGCCCCATCGTACTGTAACGCTCCATCACCGTGTAACACCCAGCTCCATCTTAGTGTAACACTCCATCAAAGTGTTACACCCAGCTTTCAGTGGTGTAACACTCTATCACAGTGTAACTCCCGATCACAGTGTAACACTCAGCCCCATCGTAGTGCAAAACCCAATCACAGAGTAACACCCAGCTCCATCGTAGTGTAACGCTCCATCAAAGTGAAACACCAAGCTCCAACGTAGTGTAACTTTCCATCAGAGTGTAACACCCAGCTCCATCGTAGAGTAATGCTCCATCACAGTGTAACAACTAGCTCCATCGTAGTGCAACACTCCATCACAGTGTAACACCTAGCTCCATCGTAGTGTAACACTCCATCACAGTGTAACACCCTGCTCTATCGTAGTGTAATGCTCCATCACAGTGTCACACCAAGCTCCATCGTAGTGTAACACTCCATCACGGTGTAACACCCAGCCTCATCGTGGTGTAACACTCCATCACAATGTAACACCCCATCACAGGGGAACACTCAGCTCCATCGTACTGTAACGCTCCATCACCGTGTAACACCCAGCTGCATCGTACTTTAACACTCCATCAGAGTGTAACACCGAGCTCGAACGTAGTGTAACACTCCATCACAGTATAACATCCAGCTCCATTGTAGTGTAACACTCCATCACAGTGTAACACCCAGCTCCATCGTAGTGTAACAATCCATCACAGTGTAAAACCCAGTTCCATCGTACTCTAACACTGCATCACAGTGTAACCCCCAGCCCGATCGTAGTGTAACACTCCATCACAGTGTAACACCCAGCCCCATCGTACTGTAACGCTCCATCACCGTGTAACACCGAGCTCCATCTTAGTGTAACACTCCATCAAAGTGTAACACCCAGCTTTCAGTGGTGTAACACTCTATCACAGTTTAACTCCCCATCACAGTGTAACACTCAGTCCCATCGTAGTGTAAAACCCAATCACAGTGTAACACCCAGCTCCATCGCAGTGTAACGCTCCATCAAAGTGAAACACCAAGCTCCAACGTAGTGTAACGTTCCATCAGAGTGTAACACCCAGCTCCATCGTAGAGTAATGCTCCATCACAGTGTAACACCTAGCTCCATCGTAGTGTAACACTCCATCGCAGTGTAACACCCAACTCCATCAAAGTGTAAAACTCCATCACAGTGTATCAGCCAGCTGCATCGTAGTGTAACACTCCATCGCAGGGTAACACCGAGCTCCATCGTAGTGTAACACTCCATCAGAGTGTAACACCCAGCTACATCGTACTGTAACATTCCATCACATTGTGACGCCCAGCTCCATCGTAGTGTAACACTCCATCACAGTGGAACACCCAGCTCCATCGTCGTGTAACACTCCATCACAGTATAAAACCCTGCTCCATCGTAGTGTAATGCTCCATCACAGTGTAACACCGAGCCCCATCGTAGTGTAACACGCCATCACAATGTCACACCCAGCTCCATCGTAGTGTAACACTCCATCACAGTGTAACACCCAGCCTCATCGTGGTGTAACACTCCATCACAATGTAACACCCCATCACAGGAGAACACTCAGCTCCATCATACTGTAACGCTCCATCACCGTGTAACACCCAGCTGCAACGTACTTTAACACTCCATCAGAGTGTAACACCCAGCTCGAACGTAGTGTAACACTCCATCACAGTATAACATCCAGCTCCATTGTAGTGTAACACTCCATCACAGTGTAACAACCAGCTCCATCGTAGAAAGGCTCCATCACAGTGTAACAGCCAGCTCCATCGTGGTGTAACACTCACTCAGATTGTAACAGCCAGCTGCATCGTAGTGGAACACTCCATCACAGTGTGACACCCAGCTCCATCGTGGTGTAACATTCCATCCAAGTGTAACACCCAGACCCATCATCGTTTAACACTCCATCAGAGTGCAACACGCAGCTCCATCGTAGTGTAACACTCCATCACAGTATAACACCCAGCTTCATCGTAGTGTAACGCTCCATCACAGTGTAATACCCAGGTCCATCATAGTGTAACACTCCATCACAGTATAACACCCAGCTTCATCGTAGTGTAACAATCCATCGCAGTGTAACACCCGATCACAGTGTAGCACCCAGCTCTATCGCAGTGTCACACTCCATCAAAGTGTAACACCCAGCTTTCAGTGGTGTAACACTCTATCACAGTGTAACTCCCGATCACAGTGTAACACTCAGCCCCATCGTAGTGCAAAACCCAATCACAGAGTAACACCCAGCTCCATCGTAGTGTAACGCTCCATCAAAGTGAAACACCAAGCTCCAACGTAGTGTAACGTTCCATCAGAGTGTAACACCCAGCTCCATCGTAGAGTAATGCTCCATCACTGTGTAACACCCAACTCCATCAAAGTGTAACGCTCCATCAAAGTGAAACACCCAGCTCCATCGTAGAGTAATGCTCCATCACAGTGTAACACCTAGCTCCATCGTAGTGTAACACTCCATCGCAGTGTAACACCCAACTCCATCAAAGTGTAAAACTCCATCACAGTGTATCAGCCAGCTGCATCGTAGTGTAACACTCCATCGCAGGGTAACACCGAGCTCCATCGTAGTGTAACACTCCATCAGAGTGTAACACCCAGCTACATCGTACTGTAACATTCCATCACATTGTGACGCCCAGCTCCATCGTAGTGTAACACTCCATCACAGTGGAACACCCAGCTCCATCGTCGTGTAACACTCCATCACAGTATAAAACCCTGCTCCATCGTAGTGTAATGCTCCATCACAGTGTAACACCGAGCCCCATCGTAGTGTAACACGCCATCACAATGTCACACCCAGCTCCATCGTAGTGTAACACTCCATCACAATGTAACACCCCATCACAGGGGAACACTCAGCTCCATCATACTGTAACGCTCCATCACCGTGTAACACCCAGCTGCAACGTACTTTAACACTCCATCAGAGTGTAACACCCAGCTCGAACGTAGTGTAACACTCCATCACAGTATAACATCCAGCTCCATTGTAGTGTAACACTCCATCAAAGTGTAACAACCAGCTCCATCGTAGTAAGGCTCCATCACAGTGTAACAGCCAGCTCCATCGTGGTGTAACACTCACTCAGATTGTAACAGCCAGCTGCATCGTAGTGGAACACTCCATCACAGTGTGACACCCAGCTCCATCGTGGTGTAACATTCCATCCAAGTGTAACACCCAGACCCATCATCGTGTAACACTCCATCAGAGTGCAACACGCAGCTCCATCGTAGTGTAACACTCCATCACAGTATAACACCCAGCTTCATCGTAGTGTAACAGTCCTTCACAGTGTAACACCCAGCTCCATCGTAGTGTAACGCTCCATCACAGTGTAATACCCAGGTCCATCATAGTGTAACACTCCATCACAGTATAACACCCAGCTTCATCGTAGTGTAACAATCCATCACAGTGTAACACCCGATCACAGTGTAGCACCCAGCTCTATCGCAGTGTCACACTCCATCACAGCGGAACACCCTGCTCCATCGTAGTGTAACACTCCATCACATGTTAACACTCAGCCCCATCATAGTGTAAAACCCAATCACAGAGAAACAACCAGCTCCATCGTAGAGTAATGCTCCATCACACTGTAACACCCAGCTCCATCGTAGTGTAACACTCCATCACAGTATAACACCCTGCTCCATCGTAGTGTAATGTTCCATCACAGTGCAACACCGAGCCGCATCGTAGTGTAACACGCCATCACAGTGTCACACTCAGCTCCATCGTAGTGTAACACTCCATCACATGTTAACACTCAGCCCCATCATAGTGTAAAACCCAATCACAGAGAAACAACCAGCTCCATCGTAGAGTAATGCTCCATCACAGTGTAACACCCAGCTCCATCGTAGTGTAATGTTCCATCACAGTGCAACACCGAGACCCATCGTAGTGTAACACGCCATCACAGTGTCACACCCAGCTCCATCGTAGTGTAACACTCCATCACAGTGTAACACCCAGCTCGAACGTAGTGTAACACTCCATCACAGTATAACATCCAGCTCCATTGTAGTGTAACACTCCATCACAGTGTAACACTCAGCTCCATCGTAGTGTAACAATCCATCACAGAGTAACACCCAGTTCCATCGTACTCTAACACTGCATCACAGTGTAACACCCAGCCCCATCGTAGAGTAACACTCCATCACAGTGTAACAGCCAGCCCTATCGTGCTGTAACGCTCCATCACCGTGTAACACCCAGCTCCATCTTAGTGTAACACTCCATGAAAGTGTAACACCCAGCTTTCAGTGGTGTTACACTCTATCAAAGTGTAACTCCCCATCACAGTGTAACACTCAGCCCCATCGTAGTGTAAAACCCAATCACAGTGTAACACCCAGCTCCATCGTAGTGCAACGCTCCATTAAAGAGAAACACCAAGCTCCAACGTAGTGTAACGTTCCATCAGAGTGTAACACCCAGCTCCATCGTAGAGTAATGCTCCATCACAGTGTAACAACTAGCTCCATCGTAGTGCAACACTCCATCACAGTGTAACACCTAGCTCCATCGTAGTGTAACACTCCATCACAGTGTAACACCCAACTACATCAAAGTGTAACACTCCATCACAGTGGAACACCCAGCTCCATCGTAGTGTAACACTCCATCACAGTATAACACCCTGCTCCATCGTAGTGTAATGCTCCATCACAGTGTAACACCGAGCCCCATCGTAGTGTAACACGCCATCACAGTGTCACACCCAGCTCCATCGTAGTGTAACACTCCATCACAGTATAACATCCAGCTCCATTGTAGTGTAACACTCCATCACAGTGTAACACCCAGCTCCATCGTAGTGTAACAATTCATCACAGTGTAAAACCCAGTTCCATCGTACTCTAACACTGCATCACAGTGTAACCCCCAGCCCGATCGTAGTGTAACACTCCATCACAGTGTAACACCCAGCCCCATCGTACTGTAACGCTCCATCACCGTGTAACACCGAGCTCCATCTTAGTGTAACACTCCATCAAAGTGTAACACCCAGCTTTCAGTGGTTTAACACTCTATCACAGTTTAACTCCCCATCACAGTGTAACACTCAGTCCCATCGTAGTGTAAAACCCAATCACAGTGTAACACCCAGCTCCATCGCAGTGTAACGCTCCATCAAAGTGAAACACCAAGCTCCAACGTAGTGTAACGTTCCATCAGAGTGTAACACCCAGCTCCATCGTAGAGTAATGCTCCATCACAGTGTAACACCTAGCTCCATCGTAGTGTAACACTCCATCGCAGTGTAACACCCAACTCCATCAAAGTGTAACACTCCATCACAGTATAACATCCAGCTCCATTGTAGTGTAACACTCCATCACAGTGTAACAACCAGCTCCATCGTAGTAAGGCTCCATCACAGTGTAACAGCCAGCTCCATCGTGGTGTAACACTCAATCAGATTGTAACACCCAGCCCCATCGTAGTGTAACACTCCATCACAGTGTAACACCCAGCCCCATCGTACTGTAACGCTCCATCACCGTGTAACACCCAGCTCCATCTTAGTGTAACACTCCATCAAAGTGTTACACCCAGCTTTCAGTGGTGTAACACTCTATCACAGTGTAACTCCCGATCACAGTGTAACACTCAGCCCCATCGTAGTGCAAAACCCAATCACAGAGTAACACCCAGCTCCATCGTAGTGTAACGCTCCATCAAAGTGAAACACCAAGCTCCAACGTAGTGTAACTTTCCATCAGAGTGTAACACCCAGCTCCATCGTAGAGTAATGCTCCATCACAGTGTAACAACTAGCTCCATCGTAGTGCAACACTCCATCACAGTGTAACACCTAGCTCCATCGTAGTGTAACACTCCATCACAGTGTAACACCCTGCTCTATCGTAGTGTAATGCTCCATCACAGTGTAACACCGAGCCCCATCGTAGTGTAACACGCCATCACAGTGTCACACCAAGCTCCATCGTAGTGTAACACTCCATCACGGTGTAACACCCAGCCTCATCGTGGTGTAACACTCCATCACAATGTAACACCCCATCACAGGGGAACACTCAGCTCCATCGTACTGTAACGCTCCATCACCGTGTAACACCCAGCTGCATCGTACTTTAACACTCCATCAGAGTGTAACACCGAGCTCGAACGTAGTGTAACACTCCATCACAGTATAACATCCAGCTCCATTGTAGTGTAACACTCCATCACAGTGTAACACCCAGCTCCATCGTAGTGTAACAATCCATCACAGTGTAAAACCCAGTTCCATCGTACTCTAACACTGCATCACAGTGTAACCCCCAGCCCGATCGTAGTGTAACACTCCATCACAGTGTAACACCCAGCCCCATCGTACTGTAACGCTCCATCACCGTGTAACACCGAGCTCCATCTTAGTGTAACACTCCATCAAAGTGTAACACCCAGCTTTCAGTGGTGTAACACTCTATCACAGTTTAACTCCCCATCACAGTGTAACACTCAGTCCCATCGTAGTGTAAAACCCAATCACAGTGTAACACCCAGCTCCATCGCAGTGTAACGCTCCATCAAAGTGAAACACCAAGCTCCAACGTAGTGTAACGTTCCATCAGAGTGTAACACCCAGCTCCATCGTAGAGTAATGCTCCATCACAGTGTAACACCTAGCTCCATCGTAGTGTAACACTCCATCGCAGTGTAACACCCAACTCCATCAAAGTGTAAAACTCCATCACAGTGTATCAGCCAGCTGCATCGTAGTGTAACACTCCATCGCAGGGTAACACCGAGCTCCATCGTAGTGTAACACTCCATCAGAGTGTAACACCCAGCTACATCGTACTGTAACATTCCATCACATTGTGACGCCCAGCTCCATCGTAGTGTAACACTCCATCACAGTGGAACACCCAGCTCCATCGTCGTGTAACACTCCATCACAGTATAAAACCCTGCTCCATCGTAGTGTAATGCTCCATCACAGTGTAACACCGAGCCCCATCGTAGTGTAACACGCCATCACAATGTCACACCCAGCTCCATCGTAGTGTAACACTCCATCACAGTGTAACACCCAGCCTCATCGTGGTGTAACACTCCATCACAATGTAACACCCCATCACAGGAGAACACTCAGCTCCATCATACTGTAACGCTCCATCACCGTGTAACACCCAGCTGCAACGTACTTTAACACTCCATCAGAGTGTAACACCCAGCTCGAACGTAGTGTAACACTCCATCACAGTATAACATCCAGCTCCATTGTAGTGTAACACTCCATCACAGTGTAACAACCAGCTCCATCGCAGAAAGGCTCCATCACAGTGTGACACCCAGCTCCATCGTGGTGTAACATTCCATCCAAGTGTAACACCCAGACCCATCATCGTTTAACACTCCATCAGAGTGCAACACGCAGCTCCATCGTAGTGTAACACTCCATCACAGTATAACACCCAGCTTCATCGTAGTGTAACAGTCCTTCACAGTGTAACACCCAGCTCCATCGTAGTGTAACGCTCCATCACAGTGTAATACCCAGGTCCATCATAGTGTAACACTCCATCACAGTATAACACCCAGCTTCATCGTAGTGTAACAATCCATCGCAGTGTAACACCCGATCACAGTGTAGCACCCAGCTCTATCGCAGTGTCACACTCCATCAAAGTGTAACACCCAGCTTTCAGTGGTGTAACACTCTATCACAGTGTAACTCCCGATCACAGTGTAACACTCAGCCCCATCGTAGTGCAAAACCCAATCACAGAGTAACACCCAGCTCCATCGTAGTGTAACGCTCCATCAAAGTGAAACACCAAGCTCCAACGTAGTGTAACGTTCCATCAGAGTGTAACACCCAGCTCCATCGTAGAGTAATGCTCCATCACTGTGTAACACCCAACTCCATCAAAGTGTAACACTCCATCACAGTGGAACACCCAGCTCCATCGTAGTGCAACACTCCATCACAGTATAACACCCTGCTCCATCGTAGTGTAATGCTCCATCACAGGGTAACACCGAGCTCTATCGTAGTGTAACACTCCATCAGAGTGTAACACCCAGCTCCATCGTACGGTAACATTGCATCACATTGTGACACCCAGCTCCATCGTAGTGTAACACTCCATCACAGTATAACACCCTGCTCCATCGTAGTGTAATGCTCCATCACAGTGTAACACCGAGCCCCATCGTAGTGTAACACGCCATCACAGTGTCACACCCAGCTCCATCGTAGTGTAACACTCCATCACGGTGTAACACCCAGCCTCATCGTGGTGTAACACTCCATCACAATGTAACACCCCATCACAGGGGAACACTCAGCTCCATCGTACTGTAACGCTCCATCACCGTGTAACACCCAGCTGCATCGTACTTTAACACTCCATCAGAGTGTAACACCGAGCTCGAACGTAGTGTAACACTCCATCACAGTATAACATCCATCTCCATTGTAGTGTAACACTCCATCACAGTGTAACACCCAGCTCCATCGTAGTGTAACAATCCATCACAGTGTAACTCCCAGTTCCATCGTACTCTAACACTGCATTAGAGTGTAACCCCCAGCCCGATCGTAGTGTAACACTCCATCACAGTGTAACACCCAGCCCCATCGTACTGTAACGCTCCATCACCGTGTAACACCCAGCTCCATCTTAGTGTAACACTCCATCAAAGTGTAACACCCCGCTTTCAGTGGTGTAACACTCCATCACAGTGTAACTCCCCATCACAGTGTAACACTCAGTCCCATCGTAGTGGAAAACCCAATCACCGTGTAACACCCAGCTCCATCGCAGTGTAACGCTCCATCAAAGTGAAACACCAAGCTCCAACGTAGTGTAACGTTCCATCAGAGTGTAACACCTAGGTCCATCGTAGTGTAACACTCCATCACAGTGTAACACCCAGCTCCATCAAAGTGTAACACCCCATCACAGTGTATCACCCAGCTGCATCGTAGTGTAACACTCCATCACAGTATAACACCCTGCTCCATCGTAGTGTAATGCTCCATCACAGTGTAACACCGAGCCCCATCGTAGTGTAACACGCCATCACAGTGTCACACCCAGCTCCATCGTAGTGTAACACTCCATCACGGTGTAACACCCAGCCTCATCGTGGTGTAACACTCCATCACAATGTAACACCCCATCACAGGGGAACACTCAGCTCCATCGTACTGTAACGCTCCATCACCGTGTAACACCCAGCTGCATCGTACTTTAACACTCCATCAGAGTGTAACACCGAGCTCGAACGTAGTGTAACACTCCATCACAGTATAACATCCAGCTCCATTGTAGTGTAACACTCCATCACAGTGTAACACCCAGCTCCATCGTAGTGTAACAATCCATCACAGTGTAACTCCCAGTTCCATCGTACTCTAACACTGCATTAGAGTGTAACCCCCAGCCCGATCGTAGTGTAACACTCCATCACAGTGTAACACCCAGCCCCATCGTACTGTAACGCTCCATCACCGTGTAACACCCAGCTCCATCTTAGTGTAACACTCCATCAAAGTGTAACACCCCGCTTTCAGTGGTGTAACACTCCATCACAGTGTAACTCCCCATCACAGTGTAACACTCAGTCCCATCGTAGTGGAAAACCCAATCACCGTGTAACACCCAGCTCCATCGCAGTGTAACGCTCCATCAAAGTGAAACACCAAGCTCCAACGTAGTGTAACGTTCCATCAGAGTGTAACACCTAGGTCCATCGTAGTGTAACACTCCATCACAGTGTAACACCCAGCTCCATCAAAGTGTAACACCCCATCACAGTGTATCACCCAGCTGCATCGTAGTGTAACACTCCATCACAGGGTAACACCCAGCTCCATCGTACTGTAACATTCCATCACAGTGTGACGCTCAGCTCCATCGTAGTGTAACACTCCATCACAGTGTAACACCCAGCTCCGTCGTGGTGTAACACTCCATCACAGTCTAACACCCAGCCCCATCGTAGTGTAACACTCCATCACAGTGTAACACAAAGCCCCATCGTACTGTAACGCTCCATCACCGTGTAACGCCGAGCTCCATCTTAGTGTAACACTCCATCAAAGTGTAACACCCAGCTTTCAGTGGTGTAACACTCTATCACAGTGTAACTCCCCATCACAGTGTAACACTCAGTCCCATCGTAGTGTAAAACCCAATCACAGTGTAACACCCAGCTCCATCGCAGTGTAACGCTCCATCAAAGTGAAACACCAAGCTCCAACGTAGTTTAACGTTCCATCAGAGTGTAACACCCAGCTCCATCGTAGAGTAATGCTCCATCACAGTGTAACACCTAGCTCCATCGTAGTGTAACACTCCATCGCAGTGTAACACCCAACTCCATCAAAGTGTAACACTCCATCACAGTGTATCAGCCAGCTGCATCGTAGTGTAACACTCCATCGCAGGGTAACACCGAGCTCCATCGTAGTGTAACACTCCATCAGAGTGTAACACCCAGCTCCATCGTACTGTAACATTCGATCACATTGTGACGCCCAGCTCCATCGTAGTGTAACACTCCATTACAGTGGAACACCCAACTCCATTGTAGTCTAACACTCCATCACATGTTAACACTCCGCCCCATCGTAGTGTAAAACCCAATCACAGAGAAACAACCAGCTCCATCGTAGAGCAATGCTCCATCACAGTGTAACACCCAGTTCCATCGTACTGTAACGCTCCATCACAGTGTAACACCCAGCCCCATCGTACTGTAACGCTCCATCACCGTGTAACACCCAGCTCCATCTTAGTGTAACACTCCATCAAAGTGTAACACCCAGCTTTCAGTGGTGTAACACTCTATCACAGTGTAACTCCCCATCACAGTGTAACACTCAGCCCCATCGTAGTTTAAAACCCAAAAACAGTGTAACACCCAGCTCCATCGTAGTGTAACGCTCCATCAAAGTGAAACACCAAGCTCCAACGTAGTGTAACGTTCCATCAGAGTGTAACACCTAGCTCCATCGTATTGTAACACTCCATCACAGTGTAATACCCAGCTCCATCAAAGTGTAACACTCCATCACAGTGTATCACCCAGCTGCATCGTAGTGTAACACACCATCACAGTGTAACACCCAGCCGCATCGTACTGTAACGCTCCATCACCGTGTAACACCCAGCTCCATCTTAGTGTAACACTCCATCAAAGTGTAACACCCAGCTTTCAGTGGTGTAACACTCTATCACAGTGTAACTCCCCATCACAGTGTAACACTCAGCCCCATCGTAGTGTAAAACCCAATCACAGTGTCACACCCAGCTCCATCGTAGTGTAACACTCCATCACAGTGTAACACCCAGCTCGAACGTAGTGCAACACTCCATCACAGTATAACATCCAGCTCCATTGTAGTGTAACACTCCACCACAGTGTAACACCCAGCTCCATCGTAGTGGAACACTCCGTCAGAGTGTAATACCCAGCTCCATCGTACTGTAACATTCCATCACAGTGTGACGCCCAGCTCCATCGTAGTGTAACACTCCATCACAGTGGAACACCCAGCTCCATCGTAGTGTAACACTCCATCACATTGTAACACTCAGCCCCATCGTAGTGTAAAACCCAATCACAGTGAAACACACAGCTCCATCGTAGTGTAACGCTCCAACACAGTGTAACACCCAGTTCCATCGTAGTAAGGCTCCATCACAGTGTAACAGCCAGCTCCATCGTGGTGTAACACTCAATCAGATTGTAACACCCAGCTGCATCGTAGTGGAACACTCCATCACAGTGTGACACCCAGCTCCATCGTGGTATAACACTCCATCACAGTCTGACACCCAGCCCCATCGTAGTGTAACAGTCCATCACAGTGTAACACCCAGCCCCATCGTGGTGTAACATTCCATCACAGTGTAACACCCAGACGCATCATCGTGTAACACGCCATCACAATGTCACACCCAGCTCCATCGTAGTGTAACACTCCATCACAGTGTAACACCCAGCCTCATCGTGGTGTAACACTCCATCACAATGTAACACCCCATCACAGGGGAACACTCAGCTCCATCATACTGTAACGCTCCATCACCGTGTAACACCCAGCTGCAACGTACTTTAACACTCCATCAGAGTGTAACACCCAGCTCGAACGTAGTGTAACACTCCATCACAGTATAACATCCAGCTCCATTGTAGTGTAGCACTCCATCACAGTGTAACAACCAGCTCCATCGTAGTAAGGCTCCATCACAGTGTAACAGCCAGCTCCATCGTGGTGTAACACTCAATCAGATTGTAACACCCAGCCCCATCGTAGTGTAACACCCAGCCCCATCGTACTGTAACGCTCCATCACCGTGTAACACCCAGCTCCATCTTAGTGTAACACTCCATCAAAGTGTTACACCCAGCTTTCAGTGGTGTAACACTCTATCACAGTGTAACTCCCGATCACAGTGTAACACTCAGCCCCATCGTAGTGCAAAACCCAATCACAGAGTAACACCCAGCTCCATCGTAGTGTAACGCTCCATCAAAGTGAAACACCAAGCTCCAACGTAGTGTAACTTTCCATCAGAGTGTAACACCCAGCTCCATCGTAGAGTAATGCTCCATCACAGTGTAACAACTAGCTCCATCGTAGTGCAACACTCCATCACAGTGTAACACCTAGCTCCATCGTAGTGTAACACTCCATCACAGTGTAACACCCAACTCCATCAAAGTGTAACACTCCATCACAGTGTATCAGCCAGCTGCATCGTAGTGTAACACTCCATCACAGGGTAACACCGAGCTACATCGTAGTGTAACACTCCACCACAGTGTAACACCCAGCTCCATCGTAGTGGAACACTCCGTCAGAGTGTAATACCCAGCTCCATCGTACTGTAACACTACATCACAGTATAACACCCTGCTCTATCGTAGTGTAATGCTCCATCACAGTGTAACACCGAGCCCCATCGTAGTGTAACACGCCATCACAGTGTCACACCCAGCTCCATCGTAGTGTAACACTCCATCACGGTGTAACACCCAGCCTCATCGTGGTGTAACACTCCATCACAATGTAACACCCCATGACAGGGGAACACTCAGCTCCATCGTACTGTAACGCTCCATGACAGTGTAACACCCAGCTGCATCGTACTTTAACACTCCATCAGAGTGTAACACCGAGCTCGAACGTAGTGTAACACTCCATCACAGTATAACATCCAGCTCCATTGTAGTGTAACACTCCATCACAGTGTAACACCCAGCTCCATCGTAGTGTAACAATCCATCACAGTGTAAAACCCAGTTCCATCGTACTCTAACACTGCATCACAGTGTAACCCCCAGCCCGAGCGTAGTGTAATACTCCATCACAGTGTAACACCCAGCCCCATCGTACTGTAACGCTCCATCACCGTGTAACACCGAGCTCCATCTTAGTGTAACACTCCATCAAAGTGTAACACCCAGCTTTCAGTGGTGTAACACTCTATCACAGTTTAACTCCCCATCACAGTGTAACACTCAGTCCCATCGTAGTGTAAAACCCAATCACAGTGTAACACCCAGCTCCATCGCAGTGTAACGCTCCATCAAAGTGAAACACCAAGCTCCAACGTAGTGTAACGTTCCATCAGAGTGTAACACCCAGCTCCATCGTAGAGTAATGCTCCATCACAGTGTAACACCTAGCTCCATCGTAGTGTAACACTCCATCGCAGTGTAACACCCAACTCCATCAAAGTGTAAAACTCCATCACAGTGTATCAGCCAGCTGCATCGTAGTGTAACACTCCATCGCAGGGTAACACCGAGCTCCATCGTAGTGTAACACTCCATCAGAGTGTAACACCCAGCTACATCGTACTGTAACATTCCATCACATTGTGACGCCCAGCTCCATCGTCGTGTAACACTCCATCACAGTATAAAACCCTGCTCCATCGTAGTGTAATGCTCCATCACAGTGTAACACCGAGCCCCATCGTAGTGTAACACGCCATCACAATGTCACACCCAGCTCCATCGTAGTGTAACACTCCATCACAGTGTAACACCCAGCCTCATCGTGGTGTAACACTCCATCACAATGTAACACCCCATCACAGGGGAACACTCAGCTCCATCATACTGTAACGCTCCATCACCGTGTAACACCCAGCTGCAACGTACTTTAACACTCCATCAGAGTGTAACACCCAGCTCGAACGTAGTGTAACACTCCATCACAGTATAACATCCAGCTCCATTGTAGTGTAACACTCCATCACAGTGTAACAACCAGCTCCATCGTAGAAAGGCTCCATCACAGTGTAACAGCCAGCTCCATCGTGGTGTAACACTCACTCAGATTGTAACAGCCAGCTGCATCGTAGTGGAACACTCCATCACAGTGTGACACCCAGCTCCATCGTGGTGTAACATTCCATCCAAGTGTAACACCCAGACCCATCATCGTTTAACACTCCATCAGAGTGCAACACGCAGCTCCATCGTAGTGTAACACTCCATCACAGTATAACACCCAGCTTCATCGTAGTGTAACAGTCCTTCACAGTGTAACACCCAGCTCCATCGTAGTGTAACGCTCCATCACAGTGTAATACCCAGGTCCATCATAGTGTAACACTCCATCACAGTATAACACCCAGCTTCATCGTAGTGTAACAATCCATCACAGTGTAACACCCGATCACAGTGTAGCACCCAGCTCTATCGCAGTGTCACACTCCATCACAGTGGAACACCCTGCTCCATCGTAGTGTAACACTCCATCACATGTTAACACTCAGCCCCATCATAGTGTAAAACCCAATCACAGTGAAACAACCAGCTCCATCGTAGAGTAATGCTCCATCACAGTGTAACACCCAGCTCCATTGTAGTGTAACACTCCATCACAGTATAACACCCTGCTCCATCGTAGTGTAATGTTCCATCACAGTGCAACACCGAGGCCCATCGTAGTGTAACACGCCATCACAGTGTCACACCCAGCTCCATCGTAGTGTAACACTCCATCACAGTGTAACACCCAGCTCGAACGTAGTGTAACACTCCATCACAGTATAACATCCAGCTCCATTGTAGTGTAACACTCCATCACAGTGTAACACTCAGCTCCATCGTAGTGTAACAATCCATCACAGTGTAACACCCAGTTCCATCGTACTCTAACACTGCATCACAGTGTAACACCCAGCCCCATCGCAGAGTAACACTCCATCACAGTGTAACAGCCAGCCCTATCGTGCTGTAACGCTCCATCACCGTGTAACACCCAGCTCCATCTTAGTGTAACACTCCATGAAAGTGTAACACCCAGCTTTCAGTGGTGTTACACTCTATCAAAGTGTAACTCCCCATCACAGTGTAACACTCAGCCCCATCGTAGTGTAAAACCCAATCACAGTGTAACACCCAGCTCCATCGTAGTGCAACGCTCCATTAAAGAGAAACACCAAGCTCCAACGTAGTGTAACGTTCCATCAGAGTGTAACAAACAGCTCCATCGTAGAGTAATGCTCCATCACAGTGTAACAACTAGCTCCATCGTAGTGCAACACTCCATCACAGTGTAACACCTAGCTCCATCGTAGTGTAACACTCCATCACAGTGTAACACCCAACTACATCAAAGTGTAACACTCCATCACAGTGGAACACCCAGCTCCATCGTAGTGTAACACTCCATCACAGTATAACACCCTGCTCCATCGTAGTGTAATGCTCCATCACAGTGTAACACCGAGCCCCATCGTAGTGTAACACGCCATCACAGTGTCACACCCAGCTCCATCGTAGTGTAACACTCCATCACGGTGTAACACCCAGCCTCATCGTGGTGTAACACTCCATCACAATGTAACACCCCATCACAGGGGAACACTCAGCTCCTTCGTACTGTAACGCTCCATGACCGTGTAACACCCAGCTGCATCGTACTTTAACACTCCATCAGAGTGTAACACCGAGCTCGAACGTAGTGTAACACTCCATCACAGTATAACACCCAGCTCCATCGTAGTGTAACAATCCATCACAGTGTATAACCCAGTTCCATCGTACTCTAACACTGCATCACAGTGTAACCCCCAGCCCGATCGTAGTGTAACACTCCATCACAGTGTAACACCCAGCCCCATCGTACTGTAACGCTCCATCACCGTGTAACACCGAGCTCCATCTTAGTGTAACACTCCATCAAAGTGTAACACCCAGCTTTCAGTGGTGTAACACTCTATCACAGTTTAACTCCCCATCACAGTGTAACACTCAGTCCCATCGTAGTGTAAAACCCAATCACAGTGTAACACCCAGCTCCATCGCAGTGTAACGCTCCATCAAAGTGAAACACCAAGCTCCAACGTAGTGTAACGTTCCATCAGAGTGTAACACCCAGCTCCATCGTAGAGTAATGCTCCATCACAGTGTAACACCTAGCTCCATCGTAGTGTAACACTCCATCGCAGTGTAACACCCAACTCCATCAAAGTGTAACACTCCATCACAGTATAACATCCAGCTCCATTGTAGTGTAACACTCCATCACAGTGTAACAACCAGCTCCATCGTAGTAAGGCTCCATCACAGTGTAACAGCCAGCTCCATCGTGGTGTAACACTCAATCAGATTGTAACACCCAGCCCCATCGTAGTGTAACACTCCATCACAGTGTAACACCCAGCCCCATCGTACTGTAACGCTCCATCACCGTGTAACACCCAGCTCCATCTTAGTGTAACACTCCATCAAAGTGTTACACCCAGCTTTCAGTGGTGTAACACTCTATCACAGTGTAACTCCCGATCACAGTGTAACACTCAGCCCCATCGTAGTGCAAAACCCAATCACAGAGTAACACCCAGCTCCATCGTAGTGTAACGCTCCATCAAAGTTAAACACCAAGCTCCAACGTAGTGTAACTTTCCATCAGAGTGTAACACGCAGCTCCATCGTAGAGTAATGCTCCATCACAGTGTAACAACTAGCTCCATCGTAGTGCAACACTCCATCACAGTGTAACACCTAGCTCCATCGTAGTGTAACACGCCATCACAGTGTCACACCAAGCTCCATTGTAGTGTAACACTCCATCACAGTGTAACACCCAGCTCCATCGTAGTGTAACAATCCATCACAGTGTAAAACCCAGTTCCATCGTACTCTAACACTGCATCACAGTGTAACCCCCAGCCCGATCGTAGTGTAACACTCCATCACAGTGTAACACCCAGCCCCATCGTACTGTAACGCTCCATCACCGTGTAACACCGAGCTCCATCTTAGTGTAACACTCCATCAAAGTGTAACACCCAGCTTTCAGTGGTGTAACACTCTATCACAGTTTAACTCCCCATCACAGTGTAACACTCAGTCCCATCGTAGTGTAAAACCCAATCACAGTGTAACACCCAGCTCCATCGCAGTGTAACGCTCCATCAAAGTGAAACACCAAGCTCCAACGTAGTGTAACGTTCCATCAGAGTGTAACACCCAGCTCCATCGTAGAGTAATGCTCCATCACAGTGTAACACCTAGCTCCATCGTAGTGTAACACTCCATCGCAGTGTAACACCCAACTCCATCAAAGTGTAAAACTCCATCACAGTGTATCAGCCAGCTGCATCGTAGTGTAACACTCCATCGCAGGGTAACACCGAGCTCCATCGTAGTGTAACACTCCATCAGAGTGTAACACCCAGCTACATCGTACTGTAACATTCCATCACATTGTGACGCCCAGCTCCATCGTAGTGTAACACTCCATCACAGTGGAACACCCAGCTCCATCGTCGTGTAACACTCCATCACAGTATAAAACCCTGCTCCATCGTAGTGTAATGCTCCATCACAGTGTAACACCGAGCCCCATCGTAGTGTAACACGCCATCACAATGTCACACCCAGCTCCATCGTAGTGTAACACTCCATCACAGTGTAACACCCAGCCTCATCGTGGTGTAACACTCCATCACAATGTAACACCCCATCACAGGAGAACACTCAGCTCCATCATACTGTAACGCTCCATCACCGTGTAACACCCAGCTGCAACGTACTTTAACACTCCATCAGAGTGTAACACCCAGCTCGAACGTAGTGTAACACTCCATCACAGTATAACATCCAGCTCCATTGTAGTGTAACACTCCATCACAGTGTAACAACCAGCTCCATCGTAGAAAGGCTCCATCACAGTGTAACAGCCAGCTCCATCGTGGTGTAACACTCACTCAGATTGTAACAGCCAGCTGCATCGTAGTGGAACACTCCATCACAGTGTGACACCCAGCTCCATCGTGGTGTAACATTCCATCCAAGTGTAACACCCAGACCCATCATCGTTTAACACTCCATCAGAGTGCAACACGCAGCTCCATCGTAGTGTAACACTCCATCACAGTATAACACCCAGCTTCATCGTAGTGTAACAGTCCTTCACAGTGTAACACCCAGCTCCATCGTATTGTAACGCTCCATCACAGTGTAATACCCAGGTCTATCATAGTGTAACACTCCATCACAGTATAACACCCAGCTTCATCGTAGTGTAACAATCCATCGCAGTGTAACATCCGATCACAGTGTAGCACCCAGGTCTATCGCAGTGTCACACTCCATCACAGTGGAACACCCTGCTCCATCGTAGTGTAACACTCCATCACATGTTAACACTCAGCCCCATCATAGTGTAAAACCCAATCACAGAGAAACAACCAGCTCCATCGTAGAGTAATGCTCCATCACAGTGTAACACCCAGCTCCATCGTAGTGTAACACTCCATCACAGTATAACACCCTGCTCCATCGTAGTGTAATGTTCCATCACAGTGCAACACCCAGCTCCATCGTAGTGTAACACTCCATCACAGTGTAACACCCAGCTCGAACGTAGTGTAACACTCCATCACAGTATAACATCCAGCTCCATTGTAGTGTAACACTCCATCACAGTGTAACACTCAGCTCCATCGTAGTGTAACAATCCATCACAGTGTAACACCCAGTTCCATCGTACTTTAACACTCCATCAGAGTGTAACACCGAGCTCGAACGTAGTGTAACACTCCATCACAGTATAACATCCAGCTCCATTGTAGTGTAACACTCCATCACAGTGTAACACCCAGCTCCATCGTAGTGTAACAATCCATCACAGTGTAAAACCCAGTTCCATCGTACTCTAACACTGCATCACAGTGTAACCCCCAGCCCGATCGTAGTGTAACACTCCATCACAGTGTAACACCCAGCCCCATCGTACTGTAACGCTCCATCACCGTGTAACACCGAGCTCCATCTTAGTGTAACACTCCATCAAAGTGTAACACCCAGCTTTCAGTGGTGTAACACTCTATCACAGTTTAACTCCCCATCACAGTGTAACACTCAGTCCCATCGTAGTGTAAAACCCAATCACAGTGTAACACCCAGCTCCATCGCAGTGTAACGCTCCATCAAAGTGAAACACCCAGCTCCATCGCAGTGTAACGCTCCATCAAAGTGAAACACCCAGCTCCATCGTAGAGTAATGCTCCATCACAGTGTAACACCTAGCTCCATCGTAGTGTAACACTCCATCGCAGTGTAACACCCAACTCCATCAAAGTGTAAAACTCCATCACAGTGTATCAGCCAGCTGCATCGTAGTGTAACACTCCATCGCAGGGTAACACCGAGCTCCATCGTAGTGTAACACTCCATCAGAGTGTAACACCCAGCTACATCGTACTGTAACATTCCATCACATTGTGACGCCCAGCTCCATCGTAGTGTAACACTCCATCACAGTGGAACACCCAGCTCCATCGTCGTGTAACACTCCATCACAGTATAAAACCCTGCTCCATCGTAGTGTAATGCTCCATCACAGTGTAACACCGAGCCCCATCGTAGTGTAACACGCCATCACAATGTCACACCCAGCTCCATCGTAGTGTAACACTCCATCACAATGTAACACCCCATCACAGGGGAACACTCAGCTCCATCATACTGTAACGCTCCATCACCGTGTAACACCCAGCTGCAACGTACTTTAACACTCCATCAGAGTGTAACACCCAGCTCGAACGTAGTGTAACACTCCATCACAGTATAACATCCAGCTCCATTGTAGTGTAACACTCCATCAAAGTGTAACAACCAGCTCCATCGTAGTAAGGCTCCATCACAGTGTAACAGCCAGCTCAATCGTGGTGTAACACTCACTCAGATTGTAACAGCCAGCTGCATCGTAGTGGAACACTCCATCACAGTGTGACACCCAGCTCCATCGTGGTGTAACATTCCATCCAAGTGTAACACCCAGACCCATCATCGTGTAACACTCCATCAGAGTGCAACACGCAGCTCCATCGTAGTGTAACACTCCATCACAGTATAACACCCAGCTTCATCGTAGTGTAACAGTCCTTCACAGTGTAACACCCAGCTCCATCGTAGTGTAACGCTCCATCACAGTGTAATACCCAGGTCCATCATAGTGTAACACTCCATCACAGTATAACACCCAGCTTCATCGTAGTGTAACAATCCATCACAGTGTAACACCCGATCACAGTGTAGCACCCAGCTCTATCGCAGTGTCACACTCCATCACAGCGGAACACCCCGCTCCATCGTAGTGTAACACTCCATCACATGTTAACACTCAGCCCCATCATAGTGTAAAACCCAATCACAGAGAAACAACCAGCTCCATCGTAGAGTAATGCTCCATCACACTGTAACACCCAGCTCCATCGTAGTGTAACACTCCATCACAGTATAACACCCTGCTCCATCGTAGTGTAATGTTCCATCACAGTGCAACACCGAGCCGCATCGTAGTGTAACACGCCATCACAGTGTCACACCCAGCTCCATCGTAGTGTAACACTCCATCACATGTTAACACTCAGCCCCATCATAGTGTAAAACCCAATCACAGAGAAACAACCAGCTCCATCGTAGAGTAATGCTCCATCACAGTGTAACACCCAGCTCCATCGTAGTGTAATGTTCCATCACAGTGCAACACCGAGACCCATCGTAGTGTAACACGCCATCACAGTGTCACACCCAGCTCCATCATAGTGTAACACTCCATCACAGTGTAACACCCAGCTCGAACGTAGTGTAACACTCCATCACAGTATAACATCCAGCTCCATTGTAGTGTAACACTCCATCACAGTGTAACACTCAGCTCCATCGTAGTGTAACAATCCATCACAGAGTAACACCCAGTTCCATCGTACTCTAACACTGCATCACAGTGTAACACCCAGCCCCATCGTAGAGTAACACTCCATCACAATGTAACAGCCAGCCCTATCGTGCTGTAACGCTCCATCACCGTGTAACACCCAGCTCCATCTTAGTGTAACACTCCATGAAAGTGTAACACCCAGCTTTCAGTGGTGTTACACTCTATCAAAGTGTAACTCCCCATCACAGTGTAACACTCAGCCCCATCGTAGTGTAAAACCCAATCACAGTGTAACACCCAGCTCCATCGTAGTGCAACGCTCCATTAAAGAGAAACACCAAGCTCCAACGTAGTGTAACGTTCCATCAGAGTGTAACACCCAGCTCCATCGTAGAGTAATGCTCCATCACAGTGTAACAACTAGCTCCATCGTAGTGCAACACTCCATCACAGTGTAACACCTAGCTCCATCGTAGTGTAACACTCCATCACAGTGTAACACCCAACTACATCAAAGTGTAACACTCCATCACAGTGGAACACCCAGCTCCATCGTAGTGTAACACTCCATCACAGTATAACACCCTTCTCCATCGTAGTGTAATGCTCCATCACAGTGTAACACCGAGCCCCATCGTAGTGTAACACGCCATCACAGTGTCACACCCAGCTCCATCGTAGTGTAACACTCCATCACGGTGTAACACCCAGCCTCATCGTGGTGTAACACTCCATCACAATGTAACACCCCATCACAGGGGAACACTCAGCTCCTTCGTACTGTAACGCTCCATGACCGTGTAACACCCAGCTGCATCGTACTTTAACACTCCATCAGAGTGTAACACCGAGCTCGAACGTAGTGTAACACTCCATCACAGTATAACATCCAGCTCCATTGTAGTGTAACACTCCATCACAGTGTAACACCCAGCTCCATCGTAGTGTAACAATTCATCACAGTGTAAAACCCAGTTCCATCGTACTCTAACACTGCATCACAGTGTAACCCCCAGCCCGATCGTAGTGTAACACTCCATCACAGTGTAACACCCAGCCCCATCGTACTGTAACGCTCCATCACCGTGTAACACCGAGCTCCATCTTAGTGTAACACTCCATCAAAGTGTAACACCCAGCTTTCAGTGGTTTAACACTCTATCACAGTTTAACTCCCCATCACAGTGTAACACTCAGTCCCATCGTAGTGTAAAACCCAATCACAGTGTAACACCCAGCTCCATCGCAGTGTAACGCTCCATCAAAGTGAAACACCAAGCTCCAACGTAGTGTAACGTTCCATCAGAGTGTAACACCCAGCTCCATCGTAGAGTAATGCTCCATCACAGTGTAACACCTAGCTCCATCGTAGTGTAACACTCCATCGCAGTGTAACACCCAACTCCATCAAAGTGTAACACTCCATCACAGTATAACATCCAGCTCCATTGTAGTGTAACACTCCATCACAGTGTAACAACCAGCTCCATCGTAGTAAGGCTCCATCACAGTGTAACAGCCAGCTCCATCGTGGTGTAACACTCAATCAGATTGTAACACCCAGCCCCATCGTAGTGTAACACTCCATCACAGTGTAACACCCAGCCCCATCGTACTGTAACGCTCCATCACCGTGTAACACCCAGCTCCATCTTAGTGTAACACTCCATCAAAGTGTTACACCCAGCTTTCAGTGGTGTAACACTCTATCACAGTGTAACTCCCGATCACAGTGTAACACTCAGCCCCATCGTAGTGCAAAACCCAATCACAGAGTAACACCCAGCTCCATCGTAGTGTAACGCTCCATCAAAGTGAAACACCAAGCTCCAACGTAGTGTAACTTTCCATCAGAGTGTAACACCCAGCTCCATCGTAGAGTAATGCTCCATCACAGTGTAACAACTAGCTCCATCGTAGTGCAACACTCCATCACAGTGTAACACCTAGCTCCATCGTAGTGTAACACTCCATCACAGTGTAACACCCTGCTCTATCGTAGTGTAATGCTCCATCACAGTGTAACACCGAGCCCCATCGTAGTGTAACACGCCATCACAGTGTCACACCAAGCTCCATCGTAGTGTAACACTCCATCACGGTGTAACACCCAGCCTCATCGTGGTGTAACACTCCATCACAATGTAACACCCCATCACAGGGGAACACTCAGCTCCATCGTACTGTAACGCTCCATCACCGTGTAACACCCAGCTGCATCGTACTTTAACACTCCATCAGAGTGTAACACCGAGCTCGAACGTAGTGTAACACTCCATCACAGTATAACATCCAGCTCCATTGTAGTGTAACACTCCATCACAGTGTAACACCCAGCTCCATCGTAGTGTAACAATCCATCACAGTGTAAAACCCAGTTCCATCGTACTCTAACACTGCATCACAGTGTAACCCCCAGCCCGATCGTAGTGTAACACTCCATCACAGTGTAACACCCAGCCCCATCGTACTGTAACGCTCCATCACCGTGTAACACCGAGCTCCATCTTAGTGTAACACTCCATCAAAGTGTAACACCCAGCTTTCAGTGGTGTAACACTCTATCACAGTTTAACTCCCCATCACAGTGTAACACTCAGTCCCATCGTAGTGTAAAACCCAATCACAGTGTAACACCCAGCTCCATCGCAGTGTAACGCTCCATCAAAGTGAAACACCAAGCTCCAACGTAGTGTAACGTTCCATCAGAGTGTAACACCCAGCTCCATCGTAGAGTAATGCTCCATCACAGTGTAACACCTAGCTCCATCGTAGTGTAACACTCCATCACAGTGTAACACCCAACTCCATCAAAGTGTAAAACTCCATCACAGTGTATCAGCCAGCTGCATCGTAGTGTAACACTCCATCACATTGTGACGCCCAGCTCCATCGTAGTGTAACACTCCATCACAGTGGAACACCCAGCTCCATCGTCGTGTAACACTCCATCACAGTATAAAACCCTGCTCCATCGTAGTGTAATGCTCCATCACAGTGTAACACCGAGCCCCATCGTAGTGTAACACGCCATCACAATGTCACACCCAGCTCCATCGTAGTGTAACACTCCATCACAGTGTAACACCCAGCCTCATCGTGGTGTAACACTCCATCACAATGTAACACCCCATCACAGGAGAACACTCAGCTCCATCATACTGTAACGCTCCATCACCGTGTAACACCCAGCTGCAACGTACTTTAACACTCCATCAGAGTGTAACACCCAGCTCGAACGTAGTGTAACACTCCATCACAGTATAACATCCAGCTCCATTGTAGTGTAACACTCCATCACATTGTAACAACCAGCTCCATCGTAGAAAGGCTCCATCACAGTGTAACAGCCAGCTCCATCGTGGTGTAACACTCACTCAGATTGTAACAGCCAGCTGCATCGTAGTGGAACACTCCATCACAGTGTGACACCCAGCTCCATCGTGGTGTAACATTCCATCCAAGTGTAACACCCAGACCCATCATCGTTTAACACTCCATCAGAGTGCAACACGCAGCTCCATCGTAGTGTAACACTCCATCACAGTATAACACCCAGCTTCATCGTAGTGTAACAGTCCTTCACAGTGTAACACCCAGCTCCATCGTAGTGTAACGCTCCATCACAGTGTAATACCCAGGTCCATCATAGTGTAACACTCCATCACAGTATAACACCCAGCTTCATCGTAGTGTAACAATCCATCGCAGTGTAACACCCGATCACAGTGTAGCACCCAGCTCTATCGCAGTGTCACACTCCATCACAGTGGAACACCCTGCTCCATCGTAGTGTAACACTCCATCACATGTTAACACTCAGCCCCATCATAGTGTAAAACCCAATCACAGAGAAACAACCAGCTCCATCGTAGAGTAATGCTCCATCACAGTGTAACACCCAGCTCCATCGTAGTGTAACACTCCATCACAGTATAACACCCTGCTCCATCGTAGTGTAATGTTCCATCACAGTGCAACACCGAGACCCATCGTAGTGTAACACGCCATCACAGTGTCACACCCAGCTCCATCGTAGTGTAACACTCCATCACAGTGTAACACCCAGCTCGAACGTAGTGTAACACTCCATCACAGTATAACATCCAGCTCCATTGTAGTGTAACACTCCATCACAGTGTAACACTCAGCTCCATCGTAGTGTAACAATCCATCACAGTGTAACACCCAGTTCCATCGTACTTTAACACTCCATCAGAGTGTAACACCGAGCTCGAACGTAGTGTAACACTCCATCACAGTATAACATCCAGCTCCATTGTAGTGTAACACTCCATCACAGTGTAACACCCAGCTCCATCGTAGTGTAACAATCCATCACAGTGTAAAACCCAGTTCCATCGTACTCTAACACTGCATCACAGTGTAACCCCCAGCCCGATCGTAGTGTAACACTCCATCACAGTGTAACACCCAGCCCCATCGTACTGTAACGCTCCATCACCGTGTAACACCGAGCTCCATCTTAGTGTAACACTCCATCAAAGTGTAACACCCAGCTTTCAGTGGTGTAACACTCTATCACAGTTTAACTCCCCATCACAGTGTAACACTCAGTCCCATCGTAGTGTAAAACCCAATCACAGTGTAACACCCAGCTCCATCGCAGTGTAACGCTCCATCAAAGTGAAACACCCAGCTCCATCGCAGTGTAACGCTCCATCAAAGTGAAACACCCAGCTCCATCGTAGAGTAATGCTCCATCACAGTGTAACACCTAGCTCCATCGTAGTGTAACACTCCATCGCAGTGTAACACCCAACTCCATCAAAGTGTAAAACTCCATCACAGTGTATCAGCCAGCTGCATCGTAGTGTAACACTCCATCGCAGGGTAACACCGAGCTCCATCGTAGTGTAACACTCCATCAGAGTGTAACACCCAGCTACATCGTACTGTAACATTCCATCACATTGTGACGCCCAGCTCCATCGTAGTGTAACACTCCATCACAGTGGAACACCCAGCTCCATCGTCGTGTAACACTCCATCACAGTATAAAACCCTGCTCCATCGTAGTGTAATGCTCCATCACAGTGTAACACCGAGCCCCATCGTAGTGTAACACGCCATCACAAAGTCACACCCAGCTCCATCGTAGTGTAACACTCCATCACAATGTAACACCCCATCACAGGGGAACACTCAGCTCCATCATACTGTAACGCTCCATCACCGTGTAACACCCAGCTGCAACGTACTTTAACACTCCATCAGAGTGTAACACCCAGCTCGAACGTAGTGTAACACTCCATCACAGTATAACATCCAGCTCCATTGTAGTGTAACACTCCATCAAAGTGTAACAACCAGCTCCATCGTAGTAAGGCTCCATCACAGTGTAACAGCCAGCTCCATCGTGGTGTAACACTCACTCAGATTGTAACAGCCAGCTGCATCGTAGTGGAACACTCCATCACAGTGTGACACCCAGCTCCATCGTGGTGTAACATTCCATCCAAGTGTAACACCCAGACCCATCATCGTGTAACACTCCATCAGAGTGCAACACGCAGCTCCATCGTAGTGTAACACTCCATCACAGTATAACACCCAGCTTCATCGTAGTGTAACAGTCCTTCACAGTGTAACACCCAGCTCCATCGTAGTGTAACGCTCCATCACAGTGTAATACCCAGGTCCATCATAGTGTAACACTCCATCACAGTATAACACCCAGCTTCATCGTAGTGTAACAATCCATCACAGTGTAACACCCGATCACAGTGTAGCACCCAGCTCTATCGCAGTGTCACACTCCATCACAGCGGAACACCCTGCTCCATCGTAGTGTAACACTCCATCACATGTTAACACTCAGCCCCATCATAGTGTAAAACCCAATCACAGAGAAACAACCAGCTCCATCGTAGAGTAATGCTCCATCACACTGTAACACCCAGCTCCATCGTAGTGTAACACTCCATCACAGTATAACACCCTGCTCCATCGTAGTGTAATGTTCCATCACAGTGCAACACCGAGCCGCATCGTAGTGTAACACGCCATCACAGTGTCACACCCAGCTCCATCGTAGTGTAACACTCCATCACATGTTAACACTCAGCCCCATCATAGTGTAAAACCCAATCACAGAGAAACAACCAGCTCCATCGTAGAGTAATGCTCCATCACAGTGTAACACCCAGCTCCATCGTAGTGTAATGTTCCATCACAGTGCAACACCGAGACCCATCGTAGTGTAACACGCCATCACAGTGTCACACCCAGCTCCATCGTAGTGTAACACTCCATCACAGTGTAACACCCAGCTCGAACGTAGTGTAACACTCCATCACAGTATAACATCCAGCTCCATTGTAGTGTAACACTCCATCACAGTGTAACACTCAGCTCCATCGTAGTGTAACAATCCATCACAGTGTAACACCCAGTTCCATCGTACTCTAACACTGCATCACAGTGTAACACCCAGCCCCATCGTAGAGTAACACTCCATCACAGTGTAACAGCCAGCCCTATCGTGCTGTAACGCTCCATCACCGTGTAACACCCAGCTCCATCTTAGTGTAACACTCCATGAAAGTGTAACACCCAGCTTTCAGTGGTGTTACACTCTATCAAAGTGTAACTCCCCATCACAGTGTAACACTCAGCCCCATCGTAGTGTAAAACCCAATCACAGTGTAACACCCAGCTCCATCGTAGTGCAACGCTCCATTAAAGAGAAACACCAAGCTCCAACGTAGTGTAACGTTCCATCAGAGTGTAACACCCAGCTCCATCGTAGAGTAATGCTCCATCACAGTGTAACAACTAGCTCCATCGTAGTGCAACACTCCATCACAGTGTAACACCTAGCTCCATCGTAGTGTAACACTCCATCACAGTGTAACACCCAACTACATCAAAGTGTAACACTCCATCACAGTGGAACACCCAGCTCCATCGTAGTGTAACACTCCATCACAGTATAACACCCTGCTCCATCGTAGTGTAATGCTCCATCACAGTGTAACACCGAGCCCCATCGTAGTGTAACACGCCATCACAGTGTCACACCCAGCTCCATCGTAGTGTAACACTCCATCACGGTGTAACACCCAGCCTCATCGTGGTGTAACACTCCATCACAATGTAACACCCCATCACAGGGGAACACTCAGCTCCTTCGTACTGTAACGCTCCATGACCGTGTAACACCCAGCTGCATCGTACTTTAACACTCCATCAGAGTGTAACACCGAGCTCGAACGTAGTGTAACACTCCATCACAGTATAACATCCAGCTCCATTGTAGTGTAACACTCCATCGCAGTGTAACACCCAGCTCCATCGTAGTGTAACAATTCATCACAGTGTAAAACCCAGTTCCATCGTACTCTAACACTGCATCACAGTGTAACCCCCAGCCCGATCGTAGTGTAACACTCCATCACAGTGTAACACCCAGCCCCATCGTACTGTAACGCTCCATCACCGTGTAACACCGAGCTCCATCTTAGTGTAACACTCCATCAAAGTGTAACACCCAGCTTTCAGTGGTGTAACACTCTATCACAGTTTAACTCCCCATCACAGTGTAACACTCAGTCCCATCGTAGTGTAAAACCCAATCACAGTGTAACACCCAGCTCCATCGCAGTGTAACGCTCCATCAAAGTGAAACACCAAGCTCCAACGTAGTGTAACGTTCCATCAGAGTGTAACACCCAGCTCCATCGTAGAGTAATGCTCCATCACAGTGTAACACCTAGCTCCATCGTAGTGTAACACTCCATCGCAGTGTAACACCCAACTCCATCAAAGTGTAACACTCCATCACAGTATAACATCCAGCTCCATTGTAGTGTAACACTCCATCACAGTGTAACAACCAGCTCCATCGTAGTAAGGCTCCATCACAGTGTAACAGCCAGCTCCATCGTGGTGTAACACTCAATCAGATTGTAACACCCAGCCCCATCGTAGTGTAACACTCCATCACAGTGTAACACCCAGCCCCATCGTACTGTAACGCTCCATCACCGTGTAACACCCAGCTCCATCTTAGTGTAACACTCCATCAAAGTGTTACACCCAGCTTTCAGTGGTGTAACACTCTATCACAGTGTAACTCCCGATCACAGTGTAACACTCAGCCCCATCGTAGTGCAAAACCCAATCACAGAGTAACACCCAGCTCCATCGTAGTGTAACGCTCCATCAAAGTGAAACACCAAGCTCCAACGTAGTGTAACTTTCCATCAGAGTGTAACACCCAGCTCCATCGTAGAGTAATGCTCCATCACAGTGTAACAACTAGCTCCATCGTAGTGCAACACTCCATCACAGTGTAACACCTAGCTCCATCGTAGTGTAACACTCCATCACAGTGTAACACCCTGCTCTATCGTAGTGTAATGCTCCATCACAGTGTAACACCGAGCCCCATCGTAGTGTAACACGCCATCACAGTGTCACACCAAGCTCCATCGTAGTGTAACACTCCATCACGGTGTAACACCCAGCCTCATCGTGGTGTAACACTCCATCACAATGTAACACCCCATCACAGGGGAACACTCAGCTCCATCGTACTGTAACGCTCCATCACCGTGTAACACCCAGCTGCATCGTACTTTAACACTCCATCAGAGTGTAACACCGAGCTCGAACGTAGTGTAACACTCCATCACAGTATAACATCCAGCTCCATTGTAGTGTAACACTCCATCACAGTGTAAAACCCAGTTCCATCGTACTCTAACACTGCATCACAGTGTAACCCCCAGCCCGATCGTAGTGTAACACTCCATCACAGTGTAACACCCAGCCCCATCGTACTGTAACGCTCCATCACCGTGTAACACCGAGCTCCATCTTAGTGTAACACTCCATCAAAGTGTAACACCCAGCTTTCAGTGGTGTAACACTCTATCACAGTTTAACTCCCCATCACAGTGTAACACTCAGTCCCATCGTAGTGTAAAACCCAATCACAGTGTAACACCCAGCTCCATCGCAGTGTAACGCTCCATCAAAGTGAAACACCAAGCTCCAACGTAGTGTAACGTTCCATCAGAGTGTAACACCCAGCTCCATCGTAGAGTAATGCTCCATCACAGTGTAACACCTAGCTCCATCGTAGTGTAACACTCCATCGCAGTGTAACACCCAACTCCATCAAAGTGTAAAACTCCATCACAGTGTATCAGCCAGCTGCATCGTAGTGTAACACTCCATCGCAGGGTAACACCGAGCTCCATCGTAGTGTAACACTCCATCAGAGTGTAACACCCAGCTACATCGTACTGTAATATTCCATCACATTGTGACGCCCAGCTCCATCGTAGTGTAACACTCCATCACAGTGGAACACCCAGCTCCATCGTCGTGTAACACTCCATCACAGTATAAAACCCTGCTCCATCGTAGTGTAATGCTCCATCACAGTGTAACACCGAGCCCCATCGTAGTGTAACACGCCATCACAATGTCACACCCAGCTCCATCGTAGTGTAACACTCCATCACAGTGTAACACCCAGCCTCATCGTGGTGTAACACTCCATCACAATGTAACACCCCATCACAGGGGAACACTCAGCTCCATCATACTGTAACGCTCCATCACCGTGTAACACCCAGCTGCAACGTACTTTAACACTCCATCAGAGTGTAACACCCAGCTCGAACGTAGTGTAACACTCCATCACAGTATAACATCCAGCTCCATTGTAGTGTAACACTCCATCACAGTGTAACAACCAGCTCCATCGTAGTAAGGCTCCATCACAGTGTAACAGCCAGCTCCATCGTGGTGTAACACTCAATCAGATTGTAACACCCGGCTCCATCGTAGTGGAAGGACTCCATCACAGTGTGACACCCAGCTCTGTCGTGGTATAACACTCCATCACAGTATAACACCCAGCTCCATCGTAGTGTAACATTCCATCACAGTGTAACACCGAGACCCATCATCGTGTAACACTCCATCAGAGTGCAACACCCAGCTCCATCGTAGTGTAACACTCCATCACAGTGTAACAGCCTGCTTCATCGTAGTGTAACAATCCATCACAGTGTAACACCCAGCTCCATCAAAGTGTAACACCCCATCACAGTGTAACACCCAGCTCCATTGCAGTGTCACACTCCATCACAGTGTAACACCCAGCTGCATCGTACTGTAACACGGCATCAGAGTGTAACACCCACATCCATCGTAGTGTAACGCTCCATCACAGTGTAACACACAGCTCCATCGTAGTGTAACGCTCCATCACAGTGTAACAGCCAGCTCCGTCGTGGTATAACACTCCATCACAGTCTAACACTCAGCTCCATCGTAGTGTATCACTCCATCACAGTGTAACACCCAGCTCCGTCGTGGTGTAACACTCCATCACAGTCTAACACCCAGCCCCATCGTAGTGTAACATTCCATCACAGTGTAACACCCAGCCCCATCGTACTGTAACGCTCCATCACCGTGTAACACCCAGCTCCATCTTAGTGTAACACTCCATCAAAGTGTTACACCCAGCTTTCAGTGGTGTAACACTCTATCACAGTGTAACTCCCGATCACAGTGTAACACTCAGCCCCATCGTAGTGCAAAACCCAATCACAGAGTAACACCCAGCTCCATCGTAGTGTAACGCTCCATCAAAGTGAAACACCAAGCTCCAACGTAGTGTAACGTTCCATCAGAGTGTAACACCCAGCTCCATCGTAGAGTAATGCTCCATCACTGTGTAACAACTAGCTCCATCGTAGTGCAACACTCCATCACAGTGTAACACCTAGCTCCATCGTAGTGTAACACTCCATCACAGTGTAACACCCAACTCCATCAAAGTGTAACACTCCATCACAGTGTATCAGCCAGCTGCATCGTAGTGTAACACTCCATCACAGGGTAACACCGAGCTCCATCGTAGTGTAACACTCCATCAGAGTGTAACACCCAGCTCCATCGTACGGTAACATTGCATCACATTGTGACACCCAGCTCCATCGTAGTGTAACACTCCATCACAGTGAAACACCCAGCTCCATCGTAGTGTAACACTCCATCACAGTATAACACACTGCTCCATCGTAGTGTAATGCTCCATCACAGTGTAACACCGAGCCCCATCGTAGTGTAACACGCCATCACAGTGTCACACCCAGCTCCATCGTAGTGTAACACTCCATCACAGTGTAACACCCAGCTCCATCGTAGTGGAACGATCCATCACAGTGCAACACCCAGCTCCATCGTACTGTAACACTCCATCACAGTGTAACACCCAGCTGCATCGTACTGTAACACGGCATCAGAGTGTAACACCCACATCCATCGTAGTGTAACGCTCCATCACAGTGTAACACACAGCTCCATCGTAGTGTAACGCTCCATCACAGTGTAACAGCCAGCTCCGTCGTGGTATAACACTCCATCACAGTCTAACACGCAGCTCCATCGTAGTGTATCACTCCATCACAGTGTAACACCCAGCTCCGTCGTGGTGTAACACTCCATCACAGTCTAACACCCAGCCCCATCGTAGTGTAACATTCCATCACAGTGTAACACCCAGCCCCATCGTACTGTAACGCTCCATCACCGTGTAACACCCAGCTCCATCTTAGTGTAACACTCCATCAAAGTGTTACACCCTGCTTTCAGTGGTGTAACACTCTATCACAGTGTAACTCCCGATCACAGTGTAACACTCAGCCCCATCGTAGTGCAAAACCCAATCACAGAGTAACACCCAGCTCCATCGTAGTGTAACGCTCCATCAAAGTGAAACACCAAGCTCCAACGTAGTGTAACGTTCCATCAGAGTGTAACACCCAGCTCCATCGTAGAGTAATGCTCCATCACTGTGTAACAACTAGCTCCATCGTAGTGCAACACTCCATCACAGTGTAACACCTAGCTCCATCGTAGTGTAACACTCCATCACAGTGTAACACCCAACTCCATCAAAGTGTAACACTCCATCACAGTGTATCAGCCAGCTGCATCGTAGTGTAACACTCCATCACAGGGTAACACCGAGCTCCATCGTAGTGTAACACTCCATCAGAGTGTAACACCCAGCTCCATCGTACGGTAACATTGCATCACATTGTGACACCCAGCTCCATCGTAGTGTAACACTCCATCACAGTGAAACACCCAGCTCCATCGTAGTGTAACACTCCATCACAGTATAACACACTGCTCCATCGTAGTGTAATACTCCATCACAGTGTAACACCGAGCCCCATCGTAGTGTAACACGCCATCACAGTGTCACACCCAGCTCCATCGTAGTGTAACACTCCATCACGGTGTAACACCCAGCCTCATCGTGGTGTAACACTCCATCACAATGTAACACCCCATCACAGGGGAACACTCAGCTCCATCGTACTGTAACGCTCCATGACCGTGTAACACCCAGCTGCATCGTACTTTAACACTCCATCAGAGTGTAACACCGAGCTCGAACGTAGTGTAACACTCCATCACAGTATAACATCCAGCTCCATTGTAGTGTAACACTCCATCACAGTGTAACACCCAGCTCCATCGTAGTGTAACAATCCATCACAGTGTAAAACCCAGTTCCATCGTACTCTAACACTACATCACAGTGTAACCCCCAGCCCGATCGTAGTGTAACACTCCATCACAGTGTAACACCCAGCCCCATCGTACTGTAACGCTCCATCACCGTGTAAATCCGAGCTCCATCTTAGTGTAACACTCCATCAAAGTGTAACACCCAGCTTTCAGTGGTGTAACACTCTATCACAGTTTAACTCCCCATCACAGTGTAACACTCAGTCCCATCGTAGTGTAAAACCCAATCACAGTGTAACACCCAGCTCCATCGCAGTGTAACGCTCCATCAAAGTGAAACACCAAGCTCCAACGTAGTGTAACGTTCCATCAGAGTGTAACACCCAGCTCCATCGTAGAGTAATGCTCCATCACAGTGTAACACCTAGCTCCATCGTAGTGTAACACTCCATCGCAGTGTAACACCCAACTCCATCAAAGTGTAACACTCCATCACAGTGTATCAGCCAGCTGCATCGTAGTGTAACACTCCATCGCAGGGTAACACCGAGCTCCATCGTAGTGTAACACTCCATCAGAGTGTAACACCCAGCTCCATCGTTCTGTAACATTCCATCACATTGTGACGCCCAGCTCCATCGTAGTGTAACACTCCATCACAGTGGAACACCCAGCTCCATCGTCGTGTAACACTCCATCACAGTATAAAACCCTGCTCCATCGTAGTGTAATGCTCCATCACAGTGTAACACCGAGCCCCATCGTAGTGTAACACGCCATCACAATGTCACACCCAGCTCCATCGTAGTGTAACACTCCATCACAGTGTAAAACCCAGCCTCATCGTGGTGTAACACTCCATCACAATGTAACACCCCATCACAGGGGAACACTCAGATCCATCGTACTGTAACGCTCCATCACCGTGTAACACCCAGCTGCAACGTACTTTAACACTCCATCAGAATGTAACACCCAGCTCGAACGTAGTGTAACACTCCATCACAGTGTAACACCCTGCTCCATCGGAGTGGAACAATCCATCACAGTGTAACTCCCAGTTCCATCGTACTCTAACACTGCATTAGAGTGTAACCCCTAGCCCGATCGTAGTGTAACACTCCATCACAGTGTAACACAAAGCCCCATCGTACTGTAACGCTCCATCACCGTGTAACGCCGAGCTCCATCTTAGTGTAACACTCCATCAAAGTGTAACACCCAGCTTTCAGTGGTGTAACACTCTATCACAGTGTAACTCCCCATCACAGTGTAACACTCAGTCCCATCGTAGTGTAAAACGCAATCACAGTGTAACACCCAGCTCCATCGCAGTGTAACGCTCCATCAAAGTGAAACACCAAGCTCCAACGTAGTTTAACGTTCCATCAGAGTGTAACACCCAGCTCCATCGTAGAGTAATGCTCCATCACAGTGTAACACCTAGCTCCATCGTAGTGTAACACTCCATCGCAGTGTAACACCCAACTCCATCAAAGTGTAACACTCCATCACAGTGTATCAGCCAGCTGCATCGTAGTGTAACACTCCATCGCAGGGTAACACCGAGCTCCATCGTAGTGTAACACTCCATCAGAGTGTAACACCCAGCTCCATCGTACTGTAACATTCGATCACATTGTGACGCCCAGCTCCATCGTAGTGTAACACTCCATTACAGTGGAACACCCAACTCCATTGTAGTCTAACACTCCATCACATGTTAACACTCCGCCCCATCGTAGTGTAAAACCCAATCACAGAGAAACAACCAGCTCCATCGTAGAGCAATGCTCCATCACAGTGTAACACCCAGTTCCATCGTACTGTAACGCTCCATCACAGTGTAACACCCAGCCCCATCGTACTGTAACGCTCCATCACCGTGTAACACCCAGCTCCATCTTAGTGTAACACTCCATCAAAGTGTAACACCCAGCTTTCAGTGGTGTAACACTCTATCACAGTGTAACTCCCCAGCACACTGTAACACTCAGCCCCATCGTAGTTTAAAACCCAAAAACAGTGTAACACCCAGCTCCATCGTAGTGTAACGCTCCATCAAAGTGAAACACCAAGCTCCAACGTAGTGTAACGTTCCATCAGAGTGTAACACCTAGCTCCATCGTATTGTAACACTCCATCACAGTGTAATACCCAGCTCCATCAAAGTGTAACACTCCATCACAGTGTATCACCCAGCTGCATCGTAGTGTAACACACCATCACAGTGTAACACCCAGCCGCATCGTACTGTAACGCTCCATCACCGTGTAACACCCAGCTCCATCTTAGTGTAACACTCCATCAAAGTGTAACACCCAGCTTTCAGTGGTGTAACACTCTATCACAGTGTAACTCCCCATCACAGTGTAACACTCAGCCCCATCGTAGTGTAAAACCCAATCACAGTGTCACACCCAGCTCCATCGTAGTGTAACACTCCATCACAGTGTAACACCCAGCTCGAACGTAGTGTAACACTCCATCACAGTATAACATCCAGCTCCATTGTAGTGTAACACTCCGCCACAGTGTAACACCCAGCTCCATCGTAGTGGAACACTCCGTCAGAGTGTAATACCCAGCTCCATCGTACTGTAACATTCCATCACAGTGTGACGCCCAGCTCCATCGTAGTGTAACACTCCATCACAGTGGAACACCCAGCTCCATCGTAGTGTAACACTCCATCACATTGTAACACTCAGCCCCATCGTAGTGTAAAACCCAATCACAGTGAAACACACAGCTCCATCGTAGTGTAACGCTCCATCACAGTGTAACACCCAGTTCCATCGTAGTAAGGCTCCATCACAGTGTAACAGCCAGCTCCATCGTGGTGTAACACTCAATCAGATTGTAACACCCAGCTGCATCGTAGTGGAACACTCCATCACAGTGTGACACCCAGCCCCATCGTAGTGTAACAGTCCATCACAGTGTAACACCCAGCCCCATCGTGGTGTAACATTCCATCACAGTGTAACACCCAGACGCATCATCGTGTAACACTCCATCAGAGTGCAACACCCAGCTCCATCGTAGTGTAACACTCCATCACAGTATAACACCCAGCTGCATCGTAGTGTAACAGTCCTTCACAGTGTAACACCCAGCTCCATCGTAGTGTAACGCTCCATCACAGTGTAATACCCAGGTCCATCGTAGTGTAACAGCACATCACTGTATAACACCCAGCTCCATCGTAGTGTAACACTCCACCACAGTGTAACACCCAGCTCCATCGTAGTGTAACGCTCCATCACAGTGTAACACCCACCTTCATCGTAGCGTAACGCTCCATCACAGTGTAACACCCAGTTCCGTCCTGGTATAACACTCCATCACAGTCTAACACGCAGCTCCATCGTAGTGTATCACTCCATCACAGTGTAACACCCAGCTCTGTCGTGGTGTAACACTCCATCACAGTCTAACACCCAGCCCCATCGTAGTGTAACACCCCATCACAGTGTAACACCCAGCCCCATCGTACTGTAACGCTCCATCACAGTGTGACACCCAGCTCCATCGTGGTGTAACATTCCATCCAAGTGTAACACCCAGACCCATCATCGTGTAACACTCCATCAGAGTGCAACACCCAGCTCCATCGTAGTGTAACACTCCATCACAGTATAACACCCAGCTTCATCGTAGTGTAACAGTCCTTCACAGTGTAACACCCAGCTCCATCGTAGTGTAACGCTCCATCACAGTGTAATACCCAGGTCCATCATAGTGTAACACTCCATCACAGTATAACACCCAGCTTCATCGTAGTGTAACAATCCATCACAGTGTAACACCCGGCTCCATCAAAGTGTAACACCCCATCACAGTGTAGCACCCAGCTCTATCGCAGTGTCACACTCCATCACAGTGGAACACCCTGCTCCATCGTAGTGTAACACTCCATCACATGTTAACACTCAGCCCCATCATAGTGTAAAACCCAATCACAGAGAAACAACCAGCTCCATCGTAGAGTAATGCTCCATCACAGTGTAACACCCAGCTCCATCGTAGTGTAACACTCCATCAGAGTATAACACCCTGCTCCATCGTAGTGTAATGTTCCATCACAGTGTAACACTCAGCTCCATCGTAGTGTAACAATCCATCACAGTGTAACACCCAGTTCCATCGTACTCTAACACTGCATCACAGTGTAACACCCAGCCCCATCGTAGAGTAACACTCCATCACAGTGTAACAGCCAGCTCCATCGTAGAGTAACACTCCATCACAGTATAATACCCAGCTCCATCGTGGTGTAACTCTCCATCATAGTGTAACACCCAGCTCCATCGTGGTGTAACACTCCATCACAGTATAATGCCCAGCTCCATCGTAGTGTAACACTCCACCAAAGGATAAAACCCAGCTCCATCGTGGTGTAACTCTCCATCACAGTGTAACACCAAGCCACAGCGTAGTGTAACACTCCATCACAGTGTAACACCGAGCTCCATCGTAGTGTAACACTCCATCACAGTGTAACACACAGCTCCATCGTAGTGTAACACTCCATCACAGTATAACATCCAGCTCCATTGTAGTGTAAAACTCCATCACAGTGTAACACCCAGCTCCATCGTAGTGTAACACTCCATCACAGTGTAACACCCAGCCCCATCGTAGTGTAACACTCCATCACAGTGTAACACCCAGCCCCATCGTAGTGTAACACTCCATCACAGTGTAACACCCAGCCCCATCGTAGTGTAACACTCCATCACAGTATAACACCCAGCTCCATCGTAGTGTAACACCCCATCACAGTGTAACACCAAGCTCCATCGTGGTGTATCAGTTCATCACAGTATAACACCCAGCTACATCGTAGTGTAAAACTCCATCACAGTGTAACACCCAGCTCCATCGTAGTGTAACACTCCATCACAGTATAACACCCAGCTCCATTGTAGTGTAACACTCCATCACAGTATAATACCCAGCTCCATCGTGGTGTAACGCTCCATCATAGTGTAACACCCAGCTCCATCGTGGTATAACACTCCATCATAGTGTAACACTCCATGATAGTGTAACACCCAGCTCCATAGTGGTGTAACACTCAATCACAGTGTAACACCCAGCTCTGTCGTGGTGAAACGCTCCATCACAGTATAACACCTAGCTCTATGGTAGTGTAACACTCCATCACAGGATAAAACCCAGCTCCGTCGTGGTGAAACACTCCATCACAGTATAACACCTAGCTCCATGGTAGTGTAACACTCCATCACAGGATAAAACCCAGCTCCATCACAGTGTAACACCCAGCTCCATCGTAGTGTAACGCTCCATCACAGTGTAACACTCCATCACAGTGTAACACCCAGCTCCATCGTAGTGTTTCGCTCCATCACAGTGTAACTCGCAGCTCCATCGTAGTGTAACGCTCCATCACAGTGTAACACCCAACTCCATTGTAGTGTAATACTCCATCACAGTGTAACACCCAGCTCCATTGTAGTGTAACGCTCTATCACAGTGTAACACCCAGCTCCATCGTAGTGTAACGCCCCATCACAGTGTAACACACAGCTGCATCGTAGTGTAACACTCCATCACAATCTAACACCCAGCCCCATCGTAGTGTAACGCCCCATCACAGTGTAACACACAGCTGCATCGTAGTGTAACACTCCATCACAGTCTAACACCCAGCCCGATCGTAGTGTAACACTCCATGACAGTGTAACACCCAGCCCCATCGTAGTGTAACACTCCATCAGAGTATAACACCAAGCTCCTTCGTAGTGTAACACTCCACCACAGTGTAACACCAATCTCCATCGTGGTGTATCAGTCCATCATAGCGTAACACCCAGCTCCATGGTGGTGTAAATCTCCATCACAGTGTAACACCCAGCTCCATTGTAGTGTAACACTCCATCACAGTGTTACACGCAGCTCCATCGCGGTGTAACACTCGATCACAGTATAACACCCAGCTCCACCACCGCGTAACAACCAGCCCCATCGTGGTGTAACACTCCATCACAGTGTAACACCCAGCTCCATCTTAGTGTAACACTCCATCACAGTGTAACACCCAGCTCCATTGTAGTCTAACACTCCATCACAGTATAACATCCAGCTCCATTGTAGTGTAACACTCCATCACAGTGTAACACTCAGCTCCATCGTAGTGTAACAATCCATCACAGTGTAACACCCAGTTCCATCGTACTCTAACACTGCATCACAGTGTAACACCCAGCCCCATCGTAGAGTAACACTCCATCACAGTGTAACAGCCAGCTCCATCGTAGAGTAACACTCCATCACAGTATAATACCCAGCTCCATCGTGGTGTAACTCTCCATCATAGTGTAACACCCAGCTCCATCGTGGTGTAACACTCCATCACAGTATAATGCCCAGCTCCATCGTAGTGTAACACTCCACCAAAGGATAAAACCCAGCTCCATCGTGGTGTAACTCTCCATCACAGTGTAACACCAAGCCACAGCGTAGTGTAACACTCCATCACAGTGTAACACCGAGCTCCATCGTAGTGTAACACTCCATCACAGTGTAACACACAGCTCCATCGTAGTGTAACACTCCATCACAGTATAACATCCAGCTCCATTGTAGTGTAAAACTCCATCACAGTGTAACACCCAGCTCCATCGTAGTGTAACACTCCATCACAGTGTAACACCCAGCCCCATCGTAGTGTAACACTCCATCACAGTGTAACACCCAGCCCCATCGTAGTGTAACACTCCATCACAGTGTAACACCCAGCCCCATCGTAGTGTAACACTCCATCACAGTATAACACCCAGCTCCATCGTAGTGTAACACCCCATCACAGTGTAACACCAAGCTCCATCGTGGTGTATCAGTTCATCACAGTATAACACCCAACTACATCGTAGTGTAAAACTCCATCACAGTGTAACACCCAGCTCCATCGTAGTGTAACACTCCATCACAGTATAACACCCAGCTCCATTGTAGTGTAACACTCCATCACAGTATAATACCCAGCTCCATCGTGGTGTAACGCTCCATCATAGTGTAACACCCAGCTCCATCGTGGTATAACACTCCATCATAGTGTAACACGAAGCTCCATCATAGTGTAACACTCCATGATAGTGTAACACCCAGCTCCATAGTGGTGTAACACTCAATCACAGTGTAACACCCAGCTCTGTCGTGGTGAAACGCTCCATCACAGTATAACACCTAGCTCTATGGTAGTGTAACACTCCATCACAGGATAAAACCCAGCTCCGTCGTGGTGAAACACTCCATCACAGTATAACACCTAGCTCCATGGTAGTGTAACACTCCATCACAGGATAAAACCCAGCTCCATCACAGTGTAACACCCAGCTCCATCGTAGTGTAACGCTCCATCACAGTGTAACACTCCATCACAGTGTAACACCCAGCTCCATCGTAGTGTTTCGCTCCATCACAGTGTAACTCGCAGCTCCATCGTAGTGTAACGCTCCATCACAGTGTAACACCCAACTCCATTGTAGTGTAATACTCCATCACAGTGTAACACCCAGCTCCATTGTAGTGTAACGCTCTATCACAGTGTAACACCCAGCTCCATCGTAGTGTAACGCCCCATCACAGTGTAACACCCAGCTGCATCGTAGTGTAACACTCCATCACAATCTAACACCCAGCCCCATCGTAGTGTAACGCCCCATCACAGTGTAACACACAGCTGCATCGTAGTGTAACACTCCATCACAGTCTAACACCCAGCCCCATCGTAGTGTAACACTCCATGACAGTGTAACACCCAGCCCCATCGTAGTGTAACACTCCATCAGAGTATAACACCAAGCTCCTTCGTAGTGTAACACTCCACCACAGTGTAACACCAATCTCCATCGTGGTGTATCAGTCCATCATAGCGTAACACCCAGCTCCATGGTGGTGTAAATCTCCATCACAGTGTAACACCCAGCTCCATTGTAGTGTAACACTCCATCACAGTGTTACACGCAGCTCCATCGCGGTGTAACACTCGATCACAGTATAGCACCCAGCTCCACCACCGCGTAACAACCAGCCCCATCGTGGTGTAACACTCCATCACAGTGTAACACCCAGCTCCATCGCGGTGTAACACTCCATCACAGAGTAACATGCAGTTCCATCGTGGTGTAACGATCCATCATAGTGTAACACCCAGCTCCATCGTGGTGTAACACTCCATCATAGTGTAACACGAAGCTCCATCATAGTGTAACACTCCATCATAGTGTAACACGAAGCTCCATCATAGTGTAACACTCGATGATAGTGTAACACCCAGCTCCATTGTGGTGTAACACTCCATCACAGTATAATGCCCAACTCCATCGTGGTGTAACACTCCATCACAGTGTAACATCTAGCCACAGCGTAGTGTAACACTCCGTCACAGTGTAACACCGAGCTCCATCGTGGTGTAACACTCCATCGCAGTATAACATCCAGCTCCATTGTAGTGTAACACTCCATCACAGTGTAACACCCTGCTGCATCGTAGTGTAACACTCCATCACGATGTAACTCCCAGCTCCATCGTAGTGTAACAATCCATCACAGTGTAACACCCAGCTCCATCGTACTCTAACACTCCATCACAGTATAACACCCAGCTCCATCGTAGTGTAACACTCCATCACAGTATAATACCCAGCTCCATCGTGGTGTAACGCTCCATCATAGTGTAACACCCAGCTCCATCGTGGTATAAAACTCCATCATAGTGTAACACGAAGCTCCATCATAGTGTAACACTCCATGATAGTGTAACACCCAGCTCCATAGTGGTGTAACACTCAATCACAGTGTAACACCCAGCTCTGTCGTGGTGAAACGCTCCATCACAGTATAACACCCAGCTCTATGGTAGTGTAACACTCCATCACAGGATAAAACTCAGCTCCGTCGTGGTGAAACACTCCATCACAGTATAACACCTAGCTCCATGGTAGTGTAACACTCCATCACAGGATAAAACCCAGCTCCATCACAGTGTAACACCCAGCTCCATCGTAGTGTAACGCTCCATCACAGTGTAACACTCCATCACAGTGTAACACCCAGCTCCATCGTAGTGTTTCGCTCCATCACAATGTAACTCGCAGCTCCATCGTAGTGTAACGCTCCATCACAGTGTAACACCCAACTCCATTGTAGTGTAATACTCCATCACAGTGTAACACCCAGCTCCATCGTAGTGTAACGCTCCATGACAGTGTAACACCCAGCTCCATCGTAGTGTAACGCCCCATCACAGTCTAACACCCAGCCCCATCGTAGTGTAACACTCCATGACAGTGTAACACCCAGCCCCATCGTAGTGTAACACTCCATCAGAGTATAACACCCAGCTCCTTCGTAGTGTAACACTCCATCACAGTGTAACACCAATCTCCATCGTGGTGTATCAGTCCATCATAGCGTAACACCCAGCTCCATGGTGGTGTAAATCTCCATCACAGTGTAACACCCAGCTCCATCGTAGTGTAACACTCCATCACAGTATAACACCCTGCTCCATCTTAGTGTAACACTCCATCAAAGTGTAACACCCAGCTTTCAGTGGTGTAACACTCTATCACAGTTTAACTCCCCATCACAGTGTAACACTCAGTCCCATCGTAGTGTAAAACCCAATCACAGTGTAACAACCAGCTCCATCGCAGTGTAACGCTCCATCAAAGTGAAACACCAAGCTCCAACGTAGTGTAACGTTCCATCAGAGTGTAACACCCAGCTCCATCGTAGAGTAATGCTCCATCACAGTGTAACACCTAGCTCCATCGTAGTGTAACACTCCATCGCAGTGTAACACCCAACTCCATCAAAGTGTAAAACTCCATCACAGTGTATCAGCCAGCTGCATCGTAGTGTAACACTCCATCGCAGGGTAACACCGAGCTCCATCGTAGTGTAACACTCCATCAGAGTGTAACACCCAGCTACATCGTACTGTAACATTCCATCACATTGTGACGCCCAGCTCCATCGTAGTGTAACACTCCATCACAGTGGAACACCCAGCTCCATCGTCGTGTAACACTCCATCACAGTATAAAACCCTGCTCCATCGTAGTGTAATGCTCCATCACAGTGTAACACCGAGCCCCATCGTAGTGTAACACGCCATCACAATGTCACACCCAGCTCCATCGTAGTGTAACACTCCATCACAGTGTAACACCCAGCCTCATCGTGGTGTAACACTCCATCACAATGTAACACCCCATCACAGGGGAACACTCAGCTCCATCATACTGTAACGCTCCATCACCGTGTAACACCCAGCTGCAACGTACTTTAACACTCCATCAGAGTGTAACACCCAGCTCGAACGTAGTGTAACACTCCATCACAGTATAACATCCAGCTCCATTGTAGTGTAACACTCAATCAGATTGTAACACCCAGCCCCATCGTAGTGTAACACTCCATCACAGTGTAACACCCAGCCCCATCGTACTGTAACGCTCCATCACCGTGTAACACCCAGCTCCATCTTAGTGTAACACTCCTTCAAAGTGTTACACCCAGCTTTCAGTGGTGTAACACTCTATCACAGTGTAACTCCCGATCACAGTGTAACACTCAGCCCCATCGTAGTGCAAAACCCAATCACAGAGTAACACCCAGCTCCATCGTAGTGTAACGCTCCATCAAAGTGAAACACCAAGCTCCAACGTAGTGTAACTTTCCATCAGAGTGTAACACCCAGCTCCATCGTAGAGTAATGCTCCATCACAGTGTAACAACTAGCTACATCGTAGTGCAACACTCCATCACAGTGTAACACCTAGCTCCATCGTAGTGTAACACTCCATCACAGTGTAACACCCAACTCCATCAAAGTGTAACACTCCATCACAGTGGAACACCTAGCTCCATCGTAGTGTAACACTCCATCACAGTATAACACCCTGCTCTATCGTAGTGTAATGCTCCATCACAGTGTAACACCGAGCCCCATCGTAGTGTAACACGCCATCACAGTGTCACACCCAGCTCCATCGTAGTGTAACACTCCATCACGGTGTAACACCCAGCCTCATCGTGGTGTAACACTCCATCACAATGTAACACCCCATCACAGGGGAACACTCAGCTCCATCGTACTGTAACGCTCCATGACCGTGTAACACCCAGCTGCATCGTACTTTAACACTCCATCAGAGTGTAACACCGAGCTCGAACGTAGTGTAACACTCCATCACAGTATAACATCCAGCTCCATTGTAGTGTAACACTCCATCACAGAGTAACACCCAGCTCCATCGTAGTGTAACAATCCATCACAGTGTAAAACCCAGTTCCATCGTACTCTAACACTGCATCACAGTGTAACCCCCAGCCCGATCGTAGTGTAACACTCCATCACAGTGTAACACCCAGCCCCATCGTACTGTAACGCTCCATCACCGTGTAACACCGAGCTCCATCTTAGTGTAACACTCCATCAAAGTGTAACACCCAGCTTTCAGTGGTGTAACACTCTATCACAGTTTAACTCCCCATCACAGTGTAACACTCAGTCCCATCGTAGTGTAAAACCCAATCACAGTGTAACACCCAGCTCCATCGCAGTGTAACGCTCCATCAAAGTGAAACACCAAGCTCCAACGTAGTGTAACGTTCCATCAGAGTGTAACACCCAGCTCCATCGTAGAGTAATGCTCCATCACAGTGTAACACCTAGCTCCATCGTAGTGTAACACTCCATCGCAGTGTAACACCCAACTCCATCAAAGTGTAAAACTCCATCACAGTGTATCAGCCAGCTGCATCGTAGTGTAACACTCCATCGCAGGGTAACACCGAGCTCCATCGTAGTGTAACACTCCATCAGAGTGTAACACCCAGCTACATCGTACTGTAACATTCCATCACATTGTGACGCCCAGCTCCATCGTAGTGTAACACTCCATCACAGTGGAACACCCAGCTCCATCGTCGTGTAACACTCCATCACAGTATAAAACCCTGCTCCATCGTAGTGTAATGCTCCATCACAGTGTAACACCGAGCCCCATCGTAGTGTAACACGCCATCACAATGTCACACCCAGCTCCATCGTAGTGTAACACTCCATCACAGTGTAACACCCAGCCTCATCGTGGTGTAACACTCCATCACAATGTAACACCCCATCACAGGGGAACACTCAGCTCCATCATACTGTAACGCTCCATCACCGTGTAACACCCAGCTGCAACGTACTTTAACACTCCATCAGAGTGTAACACCCAGCTCGAACGTAGTGTAACACTCCATCACAGTATAACATCCAGCTCCATTGTAGTGTAACACTCAATCAGATTGTAACACCCAGCCCCATCGTAGTGTAACACTCCATCACAGTGTAACACCCAGCCCCATCGTACTGTAACGCTCCATCACCGTGTAACACCCAGCTCCATCTTAGTGTAACACTCCTTCAAAGTGTTACACCCAGCTTTCAGTGGTGTAACACTCTATCACAGTGTAACTCCCGATCACAGTGTAACACTCAGCCCCATCGTAGTGCAAAACCCAATCACAGAGTAACACCCAGCTCCATCGTAGTGTAACGCTCCATCAAAGTGAAACACCAAGCTCCAACGTAGTGTAACTTTCCATCAGAGTGTAACACCCAGCTCCATCGTAGAGTAATGCTCCATCACAGTGTAACAACTAGCTACATCGTAGTGCAACACTCCATCACAGTGTAACACCTAGCTCCATCGTAGTGTAACACTCCATCACAGTGTAACACCCAACTCCATCAAAGTGTAACACTCCATCACAGTGGAACACCTAGCTCCATCGTAGTGTAACACTCCATCACAGTATAACACCCTGCTCTATCGTAGTGTAATGCTCCATCACAGTGTAACACCGAGCCCCATCGTAGTGTAACACGCCATCACAGTGTCACACCCAGCTCCATCGTAGTGTAACACTCCATCACGGTGTAACACCCAGCCTCATCGTGGTGTAACACTCCATCACAATGTAACACCCCATCACAGGGGAACACTCAGCTCCATCGTACTGTAACGCTCCATGACCGTGTAACACCCAGCTGCATCGTACTTTAACACTCCATCAGAGTGTAACACCGAGCTCGAACGTAGTGTAACACTCCATCACAGTATAACATCCAGCTCCATTGTAGTGTAACACTCCATCACAGAGTAACACCCAGCTCCATCGTAGTGTAACAATCCATCACAGTGTAAAACCCAGTTCCATCGTACTCTAACACTGCATCACAGTGTAACCCCCAGCCCGATCGTAGTGTAACACTCCATCACAGTGTAACACCCAGCCCCATCGTACTGTAACGCTCCATCACCGTGTAACACCGAGCTCCATCTTAGTGTAACACTCCATCAAAGTGTAACACCCAGCTTTCAGTGGTGTAACACTCTATCACAGTTTAACTCCCCATCACAGTGTAACACTCAGTCCCATCGTAGTGTAAAACCCAATCACAGTGTAACACCCAGCTCCATCGCAGTGTAACGCTCCATCAAAGTGAAACACCAAGCTCCAACGTAGTGTAACGTTCCATCAGAGTGTAACACCCAGCTCCATCGTAGAGTAATGCTCCATCACAGTGTAACACCTAGCTCCATCGTAGTGTAACACTCCATCGCAGTGTAACACCCAACTCCATCAAAGTGTAAAACTCCATCACAGTGTATCAGCCAGCTGCATCGTAGTGTAACACTCCATCGCAGGGTAACACCGAGCTCCATCGTAGTGTAACACTCCATCAGAGTGTAACACCCAGCTACATCGTACTGTAACATTCCATCACATTGTGACGCCCAGCTCCATCGTAGTGTAACACTCCATCACAGTGGAACACCCAGCTCCATCGTCGTGTAACACTCCATCACAGTATAAAACCCTGCTCCATCGTAGTGTAATGCTCCATCACAGTGTAACACCGAGCCCCATCGTAGTGTAACACGCCATCACAATGTCACACCCAGCTCCATCGTAGTGTAACACTCCATCACAGTGTAACACCCAGCCTCATCGTGGTGTAACACTCCATCACAATGTAACACCCCATCACAGGGGAACACTCAGCTCCATCATACTGTAACGCTCCATCACCGTGTAACACCCAGCTGCAACGTACTTTAACACTCCATCAGAGTGTAACACCCAGCTCGAACGTAGTGTAACACTCCATCACAGTATAACATCCAGCTCCATTGTAGTGTAACACTCCATCACAGTGTAACAACCAGCTCCATCGTAGTAAGGCTCCATCACAGTGTAACAGCCAGCTCCATCGTGGTGTAACACTCAATCAGATTGTAACAGCCAGCTGCATCGTAGTGGAACACTCCATCACAGTGTGACACCCAGCTCCATCGTGGTGTAACATTCCATCCAAGTGTAACACCCAGACCCATCATCGTGTAACACTCCATCAGAGTGCAACACGCAGCTCCATCGTAGTGTAACACTCCATCACAGTATAACACCCAGCTTCATCGTAGTGTAACAGTCCTTCACAGTGTAACACCCAGCTCCATCGTAGTGTAACGCTCCATCACAGTGTAATACCCAGGTCCATCATAGTGTAACACTCCATCACAGTATAACACCCAGCTTCATCGTAGTGTAACAATCCACCACAGTGTAACACCCGATCACAGTGTAGCACCCAGCTCTATCGCAGTGTCACACTCCATCACAGTGGAACACCCTGCTCCATCGTAGTGTAACACTCCATCACATGTTAACACTCAGCCCCATCATAGTGTAAAACCCAATCACAGAGAAACAACCAGCTTCATCGTAGAGTAATGCTCCATCACACTGTAACACCCAGCTCCATCGTAGTGTAACACTCCATCACAGTATAACACCCTGCTCCATCGTAGTGTAATGTTCCATCACAGTGCAACACCGAGCCGCATCGTAGTGTAACACGCCATCACATGTTAACACTCAGCCCCATCATAGTGTAAAACCCAATCACAGAGAAACAACCAGCTCCATCGTAGAGTAATGCTCCATCACAGTGTAACACCCAGCTCCATCGTAGTGTAACACTCCATCACAGTATAACACCCTGCTCCATCGTAGTGTAATGTTCCATCACAGTGCAACACCGAGACCCATCGTAGTGTAACACGCCATCACAGTGTCACACCCAGCTCCATCGTAGTGTAACACTCCATCACAGTGTAACACCCAGCTCGAACGTAGTGTAACACTCCATCACAGTATAACATCCAGCTCCATTGTAGTGTAACACTCCATCACAGTGTAACACTCAGCTCCATCGTAGTGTAACAATCCATCACAGTGTAACACCCAGTTCCATCGTACTCTAACACTGCATCACAGTGTAACACCCAGCCCCATCGTAGAGTAACACTCCATCACAGTGTAACAGCCAGCCCTATCGTGCTGTAACGCTCCATCACCGTGTAACACCCAGCTCCATCTTAGTGTAACACTCCATGAAAGTGTAACACCCAGCTTTCAGTGGTGTTACACTCTATCAAAGTGTAACTCCCCATCACAGTGTAACACTCAGCCCCATCGTAGTGTAAAACCCAATCACAGTGTAACACCCAGCTCCATCGTAGTGCAACGCTCCATTAAAGAGAAACACCAAGCTCCAAAGTAGTGTAACGTTCCATCAGAGTGTAACACCTAGCTCCAGCGTAGTGTAACACTCCATCACAGTGTAACACCCAGCTCCATCAAAGTGTAACACTCCATCACAGTGTATCACCCAGCTCCGTCGTGGTGAAACACTCCATCACAGTATAACACCTAGCTCCATGGTAGTGTAACACTCCATCACAGGATAAAACCCAGCTCCATCACAGTGTAACACCCAGCTCCGTCGTGGTGAAACACTCCATCACAGTGTAAATCCCAGCTCCATCGTAGTGTAACGCTCCATCACAGTGTAACACCCAGCTCCATCGTAGTGTGAAGCTCCATCACAGTGTAACATCCTGTTCCATCGTAGTAACGCTCCATCACAGTGTAACAGCCAGCTCCATCGTGGTGTAACACTCAATCAGATTGTAACACCCGGCTCCATCGTAGTGTAATACTCCATCACAGTGTAACACCGAGCCCCATCGTAGTGTAACACGCCATCACAGTGTCACACCCAGCTCCATCGTAGTGTAACACTCCATCACGGTGTAACACCCAGCCTCATCGTGGTGTAACACTCCATCACAATGTAACACCCCATCACAGGGGAACACTCAGCTCCATCGTACTGTAACGCTCCATCACCGTGTAACACCCAGTTGCATCGTACTTTAAGACTCCATCAGAGTGTAACACCGAGCTCGAACGTAGTGTAACACTCCATCACAGTATAACATCCAGCTCTGTCGTGGTGAAACGCTCCATCACAGTATAACACCTAGCTCCATGGTAGTGTAACACTCCATCACAGGATAAAACCCAGCTCCATCACAGTGTAACACCCAGCTCCATCGTAGTGTAACGCTCCATCACAGTGTAACACTCCATCACAGTGTAACACCCAGCTCCATCGTAGTGTTTCGCTCCATCACAGTGTAACTCGCAGCTCCATCGTAGTGTAACGCTCCATCACAGTGTAACACCCAACTCCATTGTAGTGTAATACTCCATCACAGTGTAACACCCAGCTCCATCGTAGTGTAACGCTCCATGACAGTGTAACACCCAGCTCCATCGTAGTGTAACGCCCCATCACAGTCTAACACCCAGCCCCATCGTAGTGTAACACTCCATGACAGTGTAACACCCAGCCCCATCGTAGTGTAACACTCCATCAGAGTATAACACCCAGCTCCTTCGTAGTGTAACACTCCATCACAGTGTAACACCAATCTCCATCGTGGTGTATCAGTCCATCATAGCGTAACACCCAGCTCCATGGTGGTGTAAATCTCCATCACAGTGTAACACCCAGCTCCATCGTAGTGTAACACTCCATCACAGTATAACACCCTGCTCCATCGTAGTGTAATGCTCCATCACAGTGTAACACCGAGCCCCATCGTAGTGTAACACGCCATCACAGTGTCACACCCAGCTCCATCGTAGTGTAACACTCCATCACGGTGTAACACCCAGCCTCATCGTGGTGTAACACTCCATCACAATGTAACACCCCATCACAGGGGAACACTCAGCTCCATCGTACTGTAACGCTCCATGACCGTGTAACACCCAGCTGCATCGTACTGTAACACTCCATCAGAGTGCAACACCGAGCTCGAACGTAGTGTAACAATCCATCACAGTGTAAAACCCAGTTCCATCGTACTCTAACACTGCATCACAGTGTAACCCCCAGCCTGATCGTAGTGTAACACTCCATCACAGTGTAACACCCAGCCCCATCGTACTGTAACGCTCCATCACCGTGTAACACCGAGCTCCATCTTAGTGTAACACTCCATCAAAGTGTAACACCCAGCTTTCAGTGGTGTAACACTCTATCACAGTTTAACTCCCCATCACAGTGTAACACTCAGTCCCATCGTAGTGTAATACCCAATCACAGTGTAACAACCAGCTCCATCGCAGTGTAACGCTCCATCAAAGTGAAACACCAAGCTCCAACGTAGTGTAACGTTCCATCAGAGTGTAACACCCAGCTCCATCGTAGAGTAATGCTCCATCACAGAGTAACACCTAGCTCCATCGTAGTGTAACACTCCATCGCAGTGTAACACCCAACTCCATCAAAGTGTAAAACTCCATCACAGTGTATCAGCCAGCTGCATCGTAGTGTAACACTCCATCGCAGGGTAACACCGAGCTCCATCGTAGTGTAACACTCCATCAGAGTGTAACACCCAGCTACATCGTACTGTAACATTCCATCACAATGTCACACCCAGCTCCATCGTAGTGTAACACTCCATCACAGTGGAACACCCAGCTCCATCGTCGTGTAACACTCCATCACAGTATAAAACCCTGCTCCATCGTAGTGTAATGCTCCATCACAGTGTAACACCGAGCCCCATCGTAGTGTAACACGCCATCACAATGTCACACCCAGCTCCATCGTAGTGTAACACTCCATCACAGTGTAACACCCAGCCTCATCGTGGTGTAACACTCCATCACAATGTAACACCCCATCACAGGGGAACACTCAGCTCCATCATACTGTAACGCTCCATCACCGTGTAACACCCAGCTGCAACGTACTTTAACACTCCATCAGAGTGTAACACCCAGCTCGAACGTAGTGTAACACTCCATCACAGTATAACATCCAGCTCCATTGTAGTGTAACACTCCATCACAGTGTAACAACCATCTCCATCGTAGTAAGGCTCCATCACAGTGTAACAGCCAGCTCCATCGTGGTGTAACACTCAATCAGATTGTAACACCCAGCCCCATCGTAGTGTAACACTCCATCACAGTGTAACACCCAGCCCCATCGTACTGTAACGCTCCATCACCGTGTAACACCCAGCTCCATCTTAGTGTAACACTCCATCAAAGTGTTACACCCAGCTTTCAGTGGTGTAACACTCTATCACAGTGTAACTCCCGATCACAGTGTAACACTCAGCCCCATCGTAGTGCAAAACCCAATCACAGAGTAACACCCAGCTCCATCGTAGTGTAACGCTCCATCAAAGTGAAACACCAAGCTCCAACGTAGTGTAACTTTCCATCAGAGTGTAACACCCAGCTCCATCGTAGAGTAATGCTCCATCACAGTGTAACAACTAGCTCCATCGTAGTGCAACACTCCATCACAGTGTAACACCTAGCTCCATCGTAGTGTAACACTCCATCACAGTGTAACACCCAACTCCATCAAAGTGTAACACTCCATCACAGTGGAACACCCAGCTCCATCGTAGTGTAACACTCCATCACAGTATAACACCCTGCTCTATCGTAGTGTAATGCTCCATCACAGTGTAACACCGAGCCCCATCGTAGTGTAACACGCCATCACAGTGTCACACCCAGCTCCATCGTAGTGTAACACTCCATCACGGTGTAACACCCAGCCTCATCGTGGTGTAACACTCCATCACAATGTAACACCCCATCACAGGGGAACACTCAGCTCCATCGTACTGTAACGCTCCATCACCGTGTAACACCCAGTTGCATCGTACTTTAAGACTCCATCAGAGTGTAACACCGAGCTCGAACGTAGTGTAACACTCCATCACAGTATAACATCCAGCTCCATTGTAGTGTAACACTCCATCACAGTGTAACACCCAGCTCCATCGTAGTGTAACAATCCATCACAGTGTAAAACCCAGTTCCATCGTACTCTAACACTGCATCACAGTGTAACCCCCAGCCCGATCGTAGTGTAACACTCCATCACAGTTTAACACCCAGCCCCATCGTACTGTAACGCTCCATCACCGTGTAACACCGAGCTCCATCTTAGTGTAACACTCCATCAAAGTGTAACACCCAGCTTTCAGTGGTGTAACACTCTATCACAGTTTAACTCCCCATCACAGTGTAACACTCAGTCCCATCGTAGTGTAAAACCCAATCACAGTGTAACACCCAGCTCCATCGCAGTGTAACGCTCCATCAAAGTGAAACACCAAGCTCCAACGTAGTGTAACGTTCCATCAGAGTGTAACACCCAGCTCCATCGTAGAGTAATGCTCCATCACAGTGTAACACCTAGCTCCATCGTAGTGTAACACTCCATCGCAGTGTAACACCCAACTCCATCAAAGTGTAACACTCCATCACAGTGTATCAGCCAGCTGCATCGTAGTGTAACACTCCATCGCAGGGTAACACCGAGCTCCATCGTAGTGTAACACTCCATCAGAGTGTAACACCCAGCTCCATCGTTCTGTAACATTCCATCACATTGTGACGCCCAGCTCCATCGTAGTGTAACACTCCATCACAGTGGAACACCCAGCTCCATCGTCGTGTAACACTCCATCACAGTATAAAACCCTGCTCCATCGTAGTGTAATGCTCCATCACAGTGTAACACCGAGCCCCATCGTAGTGTAACACGCTATCACAATGTCACACCCAGCTCCATCGTAGTGTAACACTCCATCACAGTGTAAAACCCAGCCTCATCGTGGTGTAACACTCCATCACAATGTAACACCCCATCACAGGGGAACACTCAGCTCCATCGTACTGTAACGCTCCATCACCGTGTAACACCCAGCTGCAACGTACTTTAACACTCCATCAGAGTGTAACACCCAGCTCGAACGTAGTGTAACACTCCATCACAGTGTAACACCCTGCTCCATCGTAGTGTAACAATCCATCACAGTGTAACTCCCAGTTCCATCGTACTCTAACACTGCATTAGAGTGTAACCCCCAGCCCGATCGTAGTGTAACACTCCATCACAGTGTAACACCCAGCCCCATCGTACTGTAACGCTCCATCACCGTGTAACACCCAGCTCCATCTTAGTGTAACACTCCATCAAAGTGTAACACCCCGCTTTCAGTGGTGTAACACTCCATCACAGTGTAACTCCCCATCACAGTGTAACACTCAGTCCCATCGTAGTGGAAAACCCAATCACCGTGTAACACCCAGCTCCATCGCAGTGTAACGCTCCATCAAAGTGAAACACCAAGCTCCAACGTAGTGTAACGTTCCATCAGAGTGTAACACCTAGGTCCATCGTAGTGTAACACTCCATCACAGTGTAACACCCAGCTCCATCAAAGTGTAACACTCCATCACAGTGTATCACCCAGCTGCATCGTAGTGTAACACTCCATCACAGGGTAACACCCAGCTCCATCGTACTGTAACATTCCATCACAGTGTGACGCTCAGCTCCATCGTAGTGTAACACTCCATCACAGTGTAACACCCAGCTCCGTCGTGGTGTAACACTCCATCAAAGTCTAACAGCCAGCCCCATCGTAGTGTAACAGTCCATCACAGTGTAACACCCAGCCCCATCGTACTGTAACACTCCATCACCGTGTAACACCCAGCTCCATCTTAGTGTAACACTCCATCACAGCGTAACACCCAGCTTTCCGTGGTGTAACACTCCATCACAGTGTAACACCCCATCACAGTGTAACACTCAGCCCCATCGTAGTGTAAAACCCAATCACAGTGAAACACCCAGCTCCATCGTAGTGTAACGCTCCATCACAGTGTAACACTCCATCACAGTGTAACACCCAGCTCCATCGTAGTGTAACGCTCCATCACAGTGTAACACCCAGCTCCATCGTAGTGTAACGCCCCATCACAGTGTAACACACAGCTGCATCGTTGTGTTACACTCCATCACAGTATAACACCCAGCTCCATCGTAGTGTAACACTCCATCATAGCGTAACATACAGTTCCATCGTGGTGTAACGCTCCATCATAGTGTAACACGAAGCTCCATCATAGTGTAACACTCCATGATAGTGTAACACCCAGCTCCATTGTGGTGTAACACTCCATCACAGTATAATGCCCAGCCCCATCGTGGTGTAACACTCCATCACAGTGTAACACCCAGCTCCATCGTGGTGTAACACTCCATCACAGTGTAACACCCAGCCACAGCGTAGTGTAACACTCCATCGCAGTGTAACACCGAGCTCCATCGTAGTGTAACACTCCATCACAGTGTAACACCCAGCTCCATCGTAGTGTAACACTCCATCACAGTATAACCTCCAGCTCCATTGTAGTGTAACACTCCATCACAGTGTAACACCGAGCTCCATCGTAGTGTAACACTCCATCACAGTGTAACACCGAGCTCCATCGTAGTGTAACACTCCATCACAGTGTAACACCCAGCTCCATCGTAGTGTAACACTCCATCACAGTATAACCTCCAGCTCCATTGTAGTGTAACACTCCATCACAGTGTAACACCGAGCTCCATCGTAGTGTAAAACTCCATCACAGTGTAACACCCAGCTCCATCGTAGTGTAACAATCCCTCACAGTGTAACACCCAGCTCCATCGTACTCTAACACTCCATCACAGTGTAACACTCAGCCCGATCGTAGTGTAACACGCCATCACAGTATAACACCGAGCTCCATCGTAGTGTTTCGCTCCATCACAGTGTAACTCGCAGCTCCATCGTAGTGTAACGCACCATCACAGTGAAACAGCCAGCTCCATCGTGGTGTAACACTCAATCACAGTGTAACACCCAGCTCTGTCGTGGTGAAACGCTCCATCACAGTATAACACCTAGCTCCATGGTAGTGTAACACTCCATCACAGGATAAAACCCAGCTCCATCACAGTGTAACACCCAGCCCATCGTAGTGTAACACTCCATGACAGTGTAACACCCAGCCCCATCGTAGTGTAACACTCCATCACAGTATAACACCCAGCTCCATCGTAGTGTAACACTCCATCACAGTGTAACACCAAGCTCCATCGTGGTGTATCAGTCCATCATAGCGTAACACCCAGCTCCATTGTAGTGTAACACTCCATCACAGTGTAACACCGAGCTCCATCGTAGTGTAAAACTCCATCATAATGTAACACCCAACTCCATGGTGGTGTAAATCTCCATCACAGTGTAACACCCAGCTCCATTGTAGTGTAACACTCCATCACACTGTAACACGCAGCTCCATCGTGGTGTAACACTCCATCACAGTATAACACCCAGCTCCACCACCGTGTAACAACCAGCCCCATCGTGGTGTAACACTCCATCACAGTGTAACACCCAGCTCCATCGCGGTGTAACACTCCATCACAGAGTAACATACAGTTCCATCGTGGTGTAACGATCCATCATAGTGTAACACCCAGCTCCATTGTGGTGTAAACACTCCATCACAGTGTAACACCCAGCTCCATCGAGGTGTAACAGTCCACCACAGTGTAACACCCAGTTCCATCGTGGTGTAACACTCCATCACAGTGTAACACCCAGCCACAGCGTAGTGTAACACTCCATCACAGTGTAACACCGAGCTCCATCGTAGTGTAACACTCCATAACAGTGTAACACCCAGCTCCATCGTAGTATAACACTCCATCACAGTATAACATCCAGCTCCATTGTAGTGTAACACTCCATCACAGTGTAACACCCAGCTGCATCGTAGTGTAACACTCCGTCACGATGTAACACCCATCTCCATCGTAGTGTAACACTCCATCACAGTGTAACACCCAGCTCCATCGTAGTCTAACACTCCATCACAGTGTAACACCGAGCTCCATCGTAGTGTTTCGCTCCATCACAGTGTAACTCGCAGCTCCATCGTGGTGTAACGATCCATCACAGTGTAACACCCAGCTCCATCGTGGTGTAACACTCCATCACAGTATAACACCCAGCTCCACCACCGTGTAACAACCAGCCCCATCGTGGTGTAACACTCCATCACAGTGTAACACCCAGCTCCATCGCGGTGTAACACTCCATCACAGAGTAACATACAGTTCCATCGTGGTGTAACGATCCATGATAGTGTAACACCCAGCTCCATTGTGGTGTAACACTCCATCACAGTGTAACACCCAGCTCCATTGTGGTGTAAAACCCAATCACAGTGAAACACCCAGCTCCATCGTAGTGTAACGCTCCATCACAGTGTAACACTCCATCACAGTGTAACACCCAGCTGCATCGTGGTGTAACACTCCATCACAGTCTAGCACCCAGCCCATCGTAGTGTAACACTCCATCACAGTGTAACACCCAGCCCCATCGTAGTGTAACACTCCATCACAGAGTAACATACAGTTCCATCGTGGTGTAACGATCCATCACAGTGTAACACCCAGCTCCATCGTGGTGTAACACTCCATCACAGTATAACACCCAGCTCCACCACCGTGTAACAACCAGCCCCATCGTGGTGTAACACTCCATCACAGTGTAACACCCAGCTCCATCGCGGTGTAACACTCCATCACAGAGTAACATACAGTTCCATCGTGGTGTAACGATCCATGATAGTGTAACACCCAGCTCCATTGTGGTGTAACACTCCATCACAGTGTAACACCCAGCTCCATTGTGGTGTAACACTCCATCAAAGTCTAACACCCAGCCCCATCGTAGTGTAACGCTCCATCACAGTGTAACACCCAGCTTTCCGTGGTGTAACACTCCATCACAGTGTAACACCCCATCACAGTGTAACACTCAGCCCCATCGTAGTGTAAAACCCAATCACAGTGAAATACCCAGC
>NW_027274628.1:0-90138 GCF_030028105.1 Mobula birostris
ACTATGCTCTGACATTAAGGTAGTATACATCTCAATTTTACACCAAAGTACTTACTGCAAACTAATGGAAACACCTTAGGTTAACTTCCCACATGATTATGAGTAGTTTGAAAGTTGATTCATGGCTGTACACATCAACACAAAAAAGTTGTTATCTCAGTGCATGTAATGCTTAGACAATACAAATAGTATACATTTCAATTTTACACCAAAGTACTTACTGCAAACCTAATGGAAACAACTTAGATTAACTTCCCATATGATTCTGAGATGTCTGAAAGTTGTTTCATACCTGTGCACATCAAGACAAAAAAGTTGTTTTCTCAGTGCATGCAATGCTTTTACAATACAAATAGTATACATTTCAATTTTACACCAAAGCACTTACTGCAAACCTAATGGAAACACCTTAGGTCAACTTTCCACATGATTATGAGTAGTTTGAAAGTTGTTTCATGGCTGTACACATCAACACAAAAAAGTTGTTATCTCAGTGCATGCAATGCTTAGACAATTCAAATAGTATACATTTCAATTTTACACCAAAGCACTTACTGCAAACCTAATGGAAACAACTTAGGTTAACTTCCCACATGATTCTGAGATGTCTGAAAGTTGTTTCATACCTGTGCACATAAAGACAAAAAAGTTGATTTCACAGTGAATAGAATGCTTTGACATAAAAGTAGTATACATTTCAATTGTACTCAAAAGTCCTGACTGCAAACCTAATGCAAACAGATTTGGTTGACTTCCCAGATGAGTATGACTAGGTTTAAAGTTGTTTCATGCCTCAGTTCATCAAGACAAAAAAGTTAATTTCTCAGTACTACTATGCTCTGACTTTAAGGTAGTATACATCTCAATTTTACACCAAAGTACTTACTGCAAACTAATGGAAACACCTTAGGTTAACTTCCCACATGATTATGAGTAGTTTGAAAGTTGTTTCATGGCTGTACACATCAACACAAAAAAGTTGTTATCTCTGTGCATGCAGTGCTTAAACAATACAAATAGTATACATTTCAATATTACTCCAAAGCACTTACTGCAAACCTAATGGAAACACTTTAATTTAACTTCCCACATGATTCTGAGATGTCTGAAAGTTGTTTCATAGCTGTGCACATAAAGACAAAAAAGTTGATTTCACAGTGAATAGAATGCTTTGACATAAAAGTAGTATACATTTCAATTGTACTCAAAAGTCCTGACTGCAAACCTAATGCAAACAGATTTGGTTGACTTCCCAGATGAGTATGACTAGGTTTAAAGTTGTTTCATGCCTCACTTCATCAAGACAAAAAAGTTAATTTCTCAGTACGACTATGCTCTGACTTTAAGGTAGTATACATCTCAATTTTACACCAAAGTACTTACTGCAAACTAATGGAAACACCTTAGGTTAACTTCCCACATGCTTATGAGTAGTTTGAAAGTTGTTTCATGGCTGTACACATCAACACAAAAAAGTTGTTATCTCAGTGCATGCAATGCTTCGACAATACAAATAGTATGCATTTCAATTTTACACCAAAGTACTTACTGCAAACCTAATGGAAACAACTTAGGTTAACTTCCCACATGATTCTGAGATGTCTGAAAGTTGTTTCATAGCTGTGCACATAAAGACAAAAAAGTTGATTTCACAGTGAATAGAATGCTTTGACATAAAAGTAGTATACAATTCAATTGTACTCAAAAGTCCTGACTGCAAACCTAATGCAAACAGATTTGGTTGACTTCCCAGATGAGTATGACTAGGTTTAAAGTTGTTTCATGCCTCAGTTCATCAAGACAAAAAAGTTAATTTCTCAGTACTACTATGCTCTGACTTTAAGGTAGTATACATCTCAATTTTACACCAAAGTACTTACTGCAAACTAATGGAAACACCTTAGGTTAACTTCCCACATGATTATGAGTAGTTTGAAAGTTGTATCATGGCTGTACACATCAACACAAAAAAGTTGTTATCTCAGTGCATGCAATGCTTCGACAATACAAATAGTATGCATTTCAATTTTACACCAAAGTACTTACTGCAAACCTAATGGAAACACCATAGTTTAACTTCCCACATGATTCTGAGATGTCTGAAAGTTGTTTCATAGCTGTGCACATAAAGACAAAAAAGTTGATTTCACAGTGAATAGAATGCTTTGACATAAAAGTAGTATACAATTCAATTTTACACCAAAACACTTACTGCAAACCTAATGGAAACACTTTAGGTTAACTTTCCACATGATTATGAGTAGTTTGAAAGTTGTTTCATGGCTGTACACATCAACACAAAAAGTTGTTATCTCAGTGCATGCAGTGCTTAAACAATACAAATAGTATACATTTCAATATTACTCCAAAGCACTTACTGCAAACCTAATGGAAACACTTTAATTTAACTTCCCACATGATTCTGAGATGTCTGAAAGTTGTTTCATACCTGTGCACATAAAGACAAAAAAGTTGATTTCACAGTGAATAGAATGCTTTGACATAAAAGTAGTATACATTTCAATTGTACTCAAAAGTCCTGACTGCAAACCTAATGCAAACAGATTTGGTTGACTTCCCAGATGAGTATGACTAGGTTTAAAGTTGTTTCATGCCTCACTTCATCAAGACAAAAAAGTTAATTTCTCAGTACGACTATGCTCTGACTTTAAGGTAGTATACATCTCAATTTTACACCAAAGTACTTACTGCAAACTAATGGAAACACCTTAGGTTAACTTCCCACATGATTATGAGTAGTTTGAAACGTTGTTTCATGGCTGTACACATCAACACAAAAAAGTTGTTATCTCAGTGCATGCAATGCTTCGACAATACAAATAGTATGCATTTCAATTTTACACCAAAGTACTTACTGCAAACCTAATGGAAACACCATAGGTTAACTTCCCACATGATTCTGAGATGTCTGAAAGTTGTTTCATAGCTGTGCACATAAAGACAAAAAAGTTGATTTCACAGTGAATAGAATGCTTTGACATAAAAGTAGTATACAATTCAATTGTACTCAAAAGTCCTGACTGCAAACCTAATGCAAACAGATTTGGTTGACTTCCCAGATGAGTATGACTAGGTTTAAAGTTGTTTCATGCCTCAGTTCATCAAGACAAAAAAGTTAATTTCTCAGTACTACTATGCTCTGAATTTAAGGTAGTATACATCTCAATTTTACACCAAAGTACTTACTGCAAACTAATGGAAACACCTTAGGTTAACTTCCCACATGATTATGAGTAGTTTGAAAGTTGTTTCATGGCTGTACACATCAACACAAAAAAGTTGTTATCTCAGTGCATGCAATGCTTAGACAATACAGATAGTATACATTTCAATTTTACTCCAAAGCACTTACTGCAAACCTAATGGAAACACCATAGGTTAACTTCCCACATGATTCTGAGATGTCTGAAAGTTGTTTCATAGCTTACACATAAAGACAAAAAAGTTGATTTCACAGTGAATAGAATGCTTTGACATAAAAGTAGTATACATTTCAATTTTACACCAAAGCACTTACTGCAAACCTAATGGAAACACTTTAGGTTAACTTTCCACATGATTATGAGTAGTTTGAAAGTTGTTTCATGGCTGTACACATCAACACAAAAAAGTTGTTATCTCAGTGCATGCAGTGCTTAAACAATACAAATAGTATACATTTCAATTTTACTCCAAAGCACTTACTGCAAACCTAATGGAAACACTTTAAGTTAACTTCCCACATGATTCTGAGATGTCTGAAAGTTGTTTCATACCTGTGCACATAAAGACAAAAAAGTTGATTTCACAGTGAGTAGAATGATTTGACATAAAAGTAGTATACATTTCAATTGTACTCAAAAGTCCTGACTGCAAACTTAATGCAAACAGATTTGCTTAACTTCCCAGATGAGTATGACTAGGTTTAAAGTTTTTCATGCCTGAGTTCATCAAGACAAAAAGTTACTTTCTCAGTACTACTATGCTCTGACATTAAGGTAGTATACATCTCAATTTTACACCAAAGTACTTACTGCAAACTAATGGAAACACCTTAGGTTAACTTCCCACATGATTATGAGTAGTTTGAAAGTTGTTTCATGGCTGTACACATCAACACAAAAAAGTTGTTATCTCTGTGCATGCAGTGCTTAAACAATACAAATAGTATACATTTCAATATTACTCCAAAGCACTTACTGCAAACCTAATGGAAACACTTTAATTTAACTTCCCACATGATTCTGAGATGTCTGAAAGTTGTTTCATAGCTGTGCACATAAAGACAAAAAAGTTGATTTCACAGTGAATAGAATGCTTTGACATAAAAGTAGTATACATTTCAATTGTACTCAGAAGTCCTGACTGCAAACCTAATGCAAACAGATTTGGTTGACTTCCCAGATGAGTATGACTAGGTTTAAAGTTGTTTCATGCCTCACTTCATCAAGACAAAAAGTTAATTTCTCAGTACGACTATGCTCTGACTTTAAGGTAGTATACATCTCAATTTTACACCAAAGTACTTACTGCAAACTAATGGAAACACCTTAGGTTAACTTCCCACATGCTTATGAGTAGTTTGAAAGTTGTTTCATGGCTGTACACATCAACACAAAAAAGTTGTTATCTCAGTGCATGCAATGCTTCGACAATACAAATAGTATGCATTTCAATTTTACACCAAAGTACTTACTGCAAACCTAATGGAAACACCATAGGTTAACTTCCCACATGATTCTGAGATGTCTGAAAGTTGTTTCATAGCTGTGCACATAAAGACAAAAAAGTTGATTTCACAGTGAATAGAATGCTTTGACATAAAAGTAGTATACAATTCAATTGTACTCAAAAGTCCTGACTGCAAACCTAATGCAAACAGATTTGGTTGACTTCCCAGATGAGTATGACTAGGTTTAAAGTTGTTTCATGCCTCAGTTCATCAAGACAAAAAAGTTAATTTCTCAGTACTACTATCCTCTGAATTTAAGGTAGTATACATCTCAATTTTACACCAAAGTACTTACTGCAAACTAATGGAAACACCTTAGGTTAACTTCCCACATGATTATGAGTAGTTTGAAAGTTGTTTCATGGCTGTACACATCAACACAAAAAAGTTGTTATCTCAGTGCATGCAATGCTTAGACAATACAGATAGTATACATTTCAATTTTACTCCAAAGCACTTACTGCAAACCTAATGGAAACACCATAGGTTAACTTCCCACATGATTCTGAGATGTCTGAAAGTTGTTTCATAGCTTACACATAAAGACAAAAAAGTTGATTTCACAGTGAATAGAATGCTTTGACATAAATGTAGTATACATTTCAATTTTACACCAAAGCACTTACTGCAAACCTAATGGAAACACTTTAGGTTAACTTTCCACATGATTATGAGTAGTTTGAAAGTTGTTTCATGGCTGTACACATCAACACAAAAAAGTTGTTATCTCAGTGCATGCAGTGCTTAAACAATACAAATAGTATACATTTCAATTTTACTCCAAAGCACTTACTGCAAACCTAATGGAAACACTTTAAGTTAACTTCCCACATGATTCTGAGATGTCTGAAAGTTGTTTCATACCTGTGCACATAAAGACAAAAAAGTTGATTTCACAGTGAGTAGAATGATTTGACATAAAAGTAGTATACATTTCAATTGTACTCAAAAGTCCTGACTGCAAACTTAATGCAAACAGATTTGGTTAACTTCCAGATGAGTATGACTAGGTTTAAAGTTTTTCATGCCTGAGTTCATCAAGACAAAAAAGTTACTTTCTCAGTACTACTATGCTCTGACATTAAGGTAGTATACATCTCAATTTTACACCAAAGTACTTACTGCAAACTAATGGAAACACCTTAGGTTAACTTCCCACATGATTATGAGTAGTTTGAAAGTTGATTCATGGCTGTACACATCAACACAAAAAAGTTGTTATCTCAGTGCATGTAATGCTTAGACAATACAAATAGTATACATTTCAATTTTACACCAAAGTACTTACTGCAAACCTAATGGAAACAACTTAGATTAACTTCCCATATGATTCTGAGATGTCTGAAAGTTGTTTCATACCTGTGCACATCAAGACAAAAAAGTTGTTTTCTCAGTGCATGCAATGCTTTTACAATACAAATAGTATACATTTCAATTTTACACCAAACCACTTACTGCAAACCTAATGGAAACACCTTAGGTCAACTTTCCACATGATTATGAGTAGTTTGAAAGTTGTTTCATGGCTGTACACATCAACACAAAAAAGTTGTTATCTCAGTGCATGCAATGCTTAGACAATTCAAATAGTATACATTTCAATTTTACACCAAAGCACTTACTGCAAACCTAATGGAAACAACTTAGGTTAACTTCCCACATGATTCTGAGATGTCTGAAAGTTGTTTTCATAGCTGTGCACATAAAGACAAAAAAGTTGATTTCACAGTGAATAGAATGCTTTGACATAAAAGTAGTATACATTTCAATTGTACTCAAAAGTCCTGACTGCAAACCTAATGCAAACAGATTTGGTTGACTTCCCAGATGAGTATGACTAGGTTTAAAGTTGTTTCATGCCTCAGTTCATCAAGACAAAAAAGTTAATTTCTCAGTACTACTATGCTCTGACTTTAAGGTAGTATACATCTCAATTTTACACCAAAGTACTTACTGCAAACTAATGGAAACACCTTAGGTTAACTTCCCACATGATTATGAGTAGTTTGAAAGTTGTATCATGGCTGTACACATCAACACAAAAAAGTTGTTATCACAGTGCATGCAATGCTTCGACAATACAAATAGTATGCATTTCAATTTTACATCAAAGTACTTACTGCAAACCTAATGGAAACACCATAGTTTAACTTCCCACATGATTCTGAGATGTCTGAAAGTTGTTTCATAGCTGTGCACATAAAGACAAAAAAGTTGATTTCACAGTGAATAGAATGCTTTGACATAAAAGTAGTATACAATTCAATTTTACACCAAAACACTTACTGCAAACCTAATGGAAACACTTTAGGTTAACTTTCCACATGATTATGAGTAGTTTGAAAGTTGTTTCATGGCTGTACACATCAACACAAAAAAGTTGTTATCTCAGTGCATGCAGTGCTTAAACAATACAAATAGTATACATTTCAATATTACTCCAAAGCACTTACTGCAAACCTAATGGAAACACTTTAATTTAACTTCCCACATGATTCTGAGATGTCTGAAAGTTGTTTCATACCTGTGCACATAAAGACAAAAAAGTTGATTTCACAGTGAATAGAATGCTTTGACATAAAAGTAGTATACATTTCAATTGTACTCAAAAGTCCTGACTGCAAACCTAATGCAAACAGATTTGGTTGACTTCCCAGATGAGTATGACTAGGTTTAAAGTTGTTTCATGCCTCACTTCATCAAGACAAAAAAGTTAATTTCTCAGTACGACTATGCTCTGACTTTAAGGTAGTATACATCTCAATTTTACACCAAAGTACTTACTGCAAACTAATGGAAACACCTTAGGTTAACTTCCCACATGATTATGAGTAGTTTGAAAGTTGTTTCATGGCTGTACACATCAACACAAAAAAGTTGTTATCTCAGTGCATGCAATGCTTCGACAATACAAATAGTATGCATTTCAATTTTACACCAAAGTACTTACTGCAAACCTAATGGAAACACCATAGGTTAACTTCCCACATGATTCTGAGATGTCTGAAAGTTGTTTCATAGCTGTGCACATAAAGACAAAAAAGTTGATTTCACAGTGAATAGAATGCTTTGACATAAAAGTAGTATACAATTCAATTGTACTCAAAAGTCCTGACTGCAAACCTAATGCAAACAGATTTGGTTGACTTCCCAGATGAGTATGACTAGGTTTAAAGTTGTTTCATGCCTCAGTTCATCAAGACAAAAAAGTTAATTTCTCAGTACTACTATGCTCTGAATTTAAGGTAGTATACATCTCAATTTTACACCAAAGTACTTACTGCAAACTAATGGAAACACCTTAGGTTAACTTCCCACATGATTATGAGTAGTTTGAAAGTTGTTTCATGGCTGTACACATCAACACAAAAAAGTTGTTATCTCAGTGCATGCAATGCTTAGACAATACAGATAGTATACATTTCAATTTTACTCCAAAGCACTTACTGCAAACCTAATGGAAACACAATAGGTTAACTTCCCACATGATTCTGAGATGTCTGAAAGTTGTTTCATAGCTTACACATAAAGACAAAAAAGTTGATTTCACAGTGAATAGAATGCTTTGACATAAAAGTAGTATACATTTCAATTTTACACCAAAGCACTTACTGCAAACCTAATGGAAACACTTTAGGTTAACTTTCCACATGATTATGAGTAGTTTGAAAGTTGTTTCATGGCTGTACACATCAACACAAAAAAGTTGTTATCTCAGTGCATGCAGTGCTTAAACAATACAAATAGTATACATTTCAATTTTACTCCAAAGCACTTACTGCAATCCTAATGGAAACACTTTAAGTTAACTTCCCACATGATTCTGAGATGTCTGAAAGTTGTTTCATACCTGTGCACATAAAGACAAAAAAGTTGATTTCACAGTGAGTAGAATGATTTGACATAAAAGTAGTATACATTTCAATTGTACTCAAAAGTCCTGACTGCAAACTTAATGCAAACAGATTTGGTTAACTTCCCAGATGAGTATGACTAGGTTTAAAGTTTTTCATGCCTGAGTTCATCAAGACAAAAAAGTTACTTTCTCAGTACTACTATGCTCTGACATTAAGGTAGTGTACATCTCAATTTTACACCAAAGTACTTACTGCAAACTAATGGAAACACCTTAGGTTAACTTCCCACATGATTATGAGTAGTTTGAAAGTTGTTTCATGGCTGTACACATCAACACAAAAAAGTTGTTATCTCAGTGCATGCAATGCTTCGACAATACAAATAGTATGCATTTCAATTTTACACCAAAGTACTTACTGCAAACCTAATTGAAACACCATAGGTTAACTTCCCACATGATTCTGAGATGTCTGAAAGTTGTTTCATACCTGTGCACATCAAGACAAAAAAGTTGTTTTCTCAGTGCATGCAATGCTTTTACAATACAAATAGTATACATTTCAATTTTACACCAAAGCACTTACTGCAAACCTAATGGAAACACCTTAGGTCAACTTTCCACATGATTATGAGTAGTTTGAAAGTTGTTTCATGGCTGTACACATCAACACAAAAAAGTTGTTATCTCAGTGCATGCAATGCTTAGACAATTCAAATAGTATACATTTCAATTTTACACCAAAGCACTTACTGCAAACTAATGGAAACACCTTAGGTTAACTTCCCACATGATTATGAGTAGTTTGAAAGTTGATTCATGGCTGTACACATCAACACAAAAAAGTTGTTATCTCAGTGCATGTAATGCTTAGACAATACAAATAGTATACATTTCAATTTTACACCAAAGTACTTACTGCAAACCTAATGGAAACAACTTAGATTAACTTCCCATATGATTCTGAGATGTCTGAAAGTTGTTTCATACCTGTGCACATCAAGACAAAAAAGTTGTTTTCTCAGTGCATGCAATGCTTTTACAATACAAATAGTATACATTTCAATTTTACACCAAAGCACTTACTGCAAACCTAATGGAAACACCTTAGGTCAACTTTCCACATGATTATGAGTAGTTTGAAAGTTGTTTCATGGCTGTACACATCAACACAAAAAAGTTGTTATCTCAGTGCATGCAATGCTTAGACAATTCAAATAGTATACATTTCAATTTTACACCAAAGCACTTACTGCAAACCTAATGGAAACAACTTAGGTTAACTTCCCACATGATTCTGAGATGTCTGAAAGTTGTTTCATAGCTGTGCACATAAAGACAAAAAAGTTGATTTCACAGTGAATAGAATGCTTTGACATAAAAGTAGTATACATTTCAATTGTACTCAAAAGTCCTGACTGCAAACCTAATGCAAACAGATTTGGTTTGACTTCCCAGATGAGTATCACTAGGTTTAAAGTTGTTTCATGCCTCACTTCATCAAGACAAAGAAGTTAATTTCTCAGTACTACTATGCTCTGACTTTAAGGTAGTATACATCTCAATTTTACACCAAAGTACTTACTGCAAACTAATGGAAACACCTTAGGTTAACTTCCCACATGATTATGAGTAGTTTGAAAGTTGATTCATGGCTGTACACATCAACACAAAAAAGTTGTTATCTCAGTGCATGTAATGCTTAGACAATACAAATAGTATACATTTCAATTTTACACAAAGTACTTACTGCAAACCTAATGGAAACAACTTAGATTAACTTCCCATATGATTCTGAGATGTCTGAAAGTTGTTTCATACCTGTGCACATCACGACAAAAAAGTTGTTTTCTCAGTGCATGCAATGCTTTTACAATACAAATAGTATACATTTCAATTTTACACCAAAGCACTTACTGCAAACCTAATGGAAACACCTTAGGTCAACTTTCCACATGATTATGAGTAGTTTGAAAGTTGTTTCATGGCTGTACACATCAACACAAAAAAGTTGTTATCTCAGTGCATGCAATGCTTAGACAATTCAAATAGTATACATTTCAATTTTACACCAAAGCACTTACTGCAAACCTAATGGAAACAACTTAGGTTAACTTCCCACATGATTCTGAGATGTCTGAAAGTTGTTTCATAGCTGTGCACATAAAGACAAAAAAGTTGATTTCACAGTGAATAGAATGCTTTGACATAAAAGTTGTATACATTTCAATTGTACTCAAAAGTCCTGACTGCAAACCTAATGCAAACAGATTTGGTTGACTTCCCAGATGAGTATGACTAGGTTTAAAGTTGTTTCATGCCTCAGTTCATCAAGACAAAAAAGTTAATTTCTCAGTTCTACTATGCTCTGACTTTAAGGTAGTATACATCTCAATTTTACACCAAAGTACTTACTGCAAACTAATGGAAACACCTTAGGTTAACTTCCCACATGATTATGAGTAGTTTGAAAGTTGTATCATGGCTGTACACATCAACACAAAAAAGTTGTTATCTCAGTGCATGCAATGCTTCGACAATACAAATAGTATGCATTTCAATTTTACACCAAAGTACTTACTGCAAACCTAATGGAAACACCATAGTTTAACTTCCCACATGATTCTGAGATGTCTGAAAGTTGTTTCATAGCTGTGCACATAAAGACAAAAAAGTTGATTTCACAGTGAATAGAATGCTTTGACATAAAAGTAGTATACAATTCAATTTTACACCAAAACACTTACTGCAAACCTAATGGAAACACTTTAGGTTAACTTTCCACATGATTATGAGTAGTTTGAAAGTTGTTTCATGGCTGTACACATCAACACAAAAAAGTTGTTATCTCAGTGCATGCAGTGCTTAAACAATACAAATAGTATACATTTCAATATTACTCCAAAGCACTTACTGCAAACCTAATGGAAACACATTAATTTAACTTCCCACATGATTCTGAGATGTCTGAAAGTTGTTTCATACCTGTGCACATAAAGACAAAAAAGTTGATTTCACAGTGAATAGAATGCTTTGACATAAAAGTAGTATACATTTCAATTGTACTCAAAAGTCCTGACTGCAAACCTAATGCAAACAGATTTGGTTGACCTCCCAGATGAGTATGACTAGGTTTAAAGTTGTTTCATGCCTCACTTCATCAAGACAAAAAAGTTAATTTCTCAGTACGACTATGCTCTGACTTTAAGGTAGTATACATCTCAATTTTACACCAAAGTACTTACTGCAAACTAATGGAAACACCTTAGGTTAACTTCCCACATGATTATGAGTAGTTTGAAAGTTGTTTCATGGCTGTACACATCAACACAAAAAAGTTGTTATCTCAGTGCATGCAATGCTTCGACAATACAAATAGTATGCATTTCAATTTTACACCAAAGTACTTACTGCAAACCTAATGGAAACACCATAGGTTAACTTCCCACATGATTCTGAGATGTCTGAAAGTTGTTTCATAGCTGTGCACATAAAGACAAAAAAGTTGATTTCACAGTGAATAGAATGCTTTGACATAAAAGTAGTATACAATTCAATTGTACTCAAAAGTCCTGACTGCAAACCTAATGCAAACAGATTTGGTTGACTTCCCAGATGAGTATGACTAGGTTTAAAGTTGTTTCATGCCTCAGTTCATCAAGACAAAAAAGTTAATTTCTCAGTACTACTATGCTCTGAATTTAAGGTAGTATACATCTCAATTTTACACCAAAGTACTTACTGCAAACTAATGGAAACACCTTAGGTTAACTTCCCACAAGATTATGAGTAGTTTGAAAGTTGTTTCATGGCTGTACACATCAACACAAAAAAGTTGTTATCTCAGTGCATGCAATGCTTAGACAATACAGATAGTATACATTTCAATTTTACTCCAAAGCACTTACTGCAAACCTAATGGAAACACCATAGGTTAACTTCCCACATGATTCTGAGATGTCTGAAAGTTGTTTCATAGCTTACACATAAAGACAAAAAAGTTGATTTCACAGTGAATAGAATGCTTTGACATAAAAGTAGTATACATTTCAATTTTACACCAAAGCACTTACTGCAAACCTAATGGAAACACTTTAGGTTAACTTTCCACATGATTATGAGTAGTTTGAAAGTTGTTTCATGGCTGTACACATCAACACAAAAAAGTTGTTATCTCAGTGCATGCAGTGCTTAAACAATACAAATAGTATACATTTCAATTTTACTCCAAAGCACTTACTGCAAAGCTAATGGAAACACTTTAAGTTAACTTCCCACATGATTCTGAGATGTCTGAAAGTTGTTTCATACCTGTGCACATAAAGACAAAAAAGTTGATTTCACAGTGAATAGAATGCTTTGACATAAAAGTAGTATACATTTCAATTGTACTCAAAAGTCCTGACTGCAAACCTAATGCAAACAGATTTGGTTGACTTCCCAGATGAGTATGACTAGGTTTAAAGTTGTTTCATGCCTCACTTCATCAAGACAAAAAAGTTAATTTCTCAGTACGACTATGCTCTGACTTTAAGGTAGTATACATCTCAATTTTACACCAAAGTACTTACTGCAAACTAATGGAAACACCTTAGGTTAACTTCCCACATGATTATGAGTAGTTTGAAAGTTGTTTCATGGCTGTACACATCAACACAAAAAAGTTGTTATCTCAGTGCATGCAATGCTTCGACAATACAAATAGTATGCATTTCAATTTTACACCAAAGTACTTACTGCAAACCTAATGGAAACACCACAGGTTAACTTCCCACATGATTCTGAGATGTCTGAAAGTTGTTTCATAGCTGTGCACATAAAGACAAAAAAGTTGATTTCACAGTGAATAGAATGCTTTGACATAAAAGTAGTATACAATTCAATTGTACTCAAAAGTCCTGACTGCAAACCTAATGCAAACAGATTTGGTTGACTTCCCAGATGAGTATGACTAGGTTTAAAGTTGTTTCATGCCTCAGTTCATCAAGACAAAAAAGTTAATTTCTCAGTACTACTATGCTCTGAATTTAAGGTAGTATACATCTCAATTTTACACCAAAGTACTTACTGCAAACTAATGGAAACACCTTAGGTAAACTTCCCACATGATTATGAGTAGTTTGAAAGTTGTTTCATGGCTGTACACATCAACACAAAAAAGTTGTTATCTCAGTGCATGCAATGCTTAGACAATACAGATAGTATACATTTCAATTTTACTCCAAAGCACTTACTGCAAACCTAATGGAAACACCATAGGTTAACTTCCCACATGATTCTGAGATGTCTGAAAGTTGTTTCATAGCTTACACATAAAGACAAAAAAGTTGATTTCACAGTGAATAGAATGCTTTGACATAAAAGTAGTATACATTTCAATTTTACACCAAAGCACTTACTGCAAAACTAATGGAAACACTTTAGGTTAACTTTCCACATGATTATGAGTAGTTTGAAAGTTGTTTCATGCCTGTACACATCAACACAAAAAAGTTGTTATCTCAGTGCATGCAGTGCTTAAACAATACAAATAGTATACATTTCAATTTTACTCCAAAGCACTTACTGCAAACCTAATGGAAACACTTTAAGTTAACTTTCCACATGATTATGAGTAGTTTGAAAGTTGTTTCATGGCTGTACACATCAACACAAAAAAGTTGTTATCTCAGTGCATGCAGTGCTTAAACAATACAAATAGTATACATTTCAATTTTACTCCAAAGCACTTACTGCAAACCTAATGGAAACACTTTAAGTTAACTTCCCACATGATTCTGAGATGTCTGAAAGTTGTTTCATACCTGTGCACATAAAGACAAAAAAGTTGATTTCACAGTGAGTAGAATGATTTGACATAAAAGTAGTATACATTTCAATTGTACTCAAAAGTCCTGACTGCAAACTTAATGCAAACAGATTTGGTTAACTTCCCAGATGAGTATGACTAGGTTTAAAGTTTTTCATGCCTGAGTTCATCAAGACAAAAAAGTTACTTTCTCAGTACTACTATGCTCTGACATTAAGGTAGTATACATCTCAATTTTACACCAAAGTACTTACTGCAAACTAATGGAAACACCTTAGGTTAACTTCCCACATGATTATGAGTAGTTTGAAAGTTGATTCATGGCTGTACACATCAACACAAAAAAGTTGTTATCTCAGTGCATGTAATGCTTAGACAATACAAATAGTATACATTTCAATTTTACACCAAAGTACTTACTGCAAACCTAATGGAAACAACTTAGATTAACTTCCCATATGATTCTGAGATGTCTGAAAGTTGTTTCATACCTGTGCACATCAAGACAAAAAAGTTGTTTTCTCAGTGCATGCAATGCTTTTACAATACAAATAGTATACATTTCAATTTTACACCAAAGCACTTACTGCAAACCTAATGGAAACACCTTAGGTCAACTTTCCACATGATTATGAGTAGTTTGAAAGTTGTTTCATGGCTGTACACATGTACACAAAAAAGTTGTTATCTCAGTGCATGCAATGCTTAGACAATTCAAATAGTATACATTTCAATTTTACACCAAAGCACTTACTGCAAACCTAATGGAAACAACTTAGGTTAACTTCCCACATGATTCTGAGATGTCTGAAAGTTGTTTCATAGCTGTGCACATAAAGACAAAAAAGTTGATTTCACAGTGAATAGAATGCTTTGACATAAAAGTAGTATACATTTCAATTGTACTCAAAAGTCCTGACTGCAAACCTAATGCAAACAGATTTGGTTGACTTCCCAGATGAGTATGACTAGGTTTAAAGTTGTTTCATGCCTCAGTTCATCAAGACAAAAAAGTTAATTTCTCAGTACTACTATGCTCTGACTTTAAGGTAGTATACATCTCAATTTTACACCAAAGTACTTACTGCAAACTAATGGAAACACCTTAGGTTAACTTCCCACATGATTATGAGTAGTTTGAAAGTTGTATCATGGCTGTACACATCAACACAAAAAAGTTGTTATCTCAGTGCATGCAATGCTTCGACAATACAAATAGTATGCATTTCAATTTTACACCAAAGTACTTACTGCAAAGCTAATGGAAACACCATAGTTTAACTTCCCACATGATTCTGAGATGTCTGAAAGTTGTTTCATAGCTGTGCACATAAAGACAAAAAAGTTGATTTCACAGTGAATAGAATGCTTTGACATAAAAGTAGTATACATTTCAATTTTACACCAAAGCACTTACTGCAAACCTAATGGAAACACTTTAGGTTAACTTTCCACATGATTATGAGTAGTTTGAAAGTTGTTTCATGGCTGTACACATCAACACAAAAAAGTTGTTATCTCAGTGCATGCAGTGCTTAAACAATACAAATAGTATACATTTCAATTTTACTCCAAAGCACTTACTGCAAACCTAATGGAAACACTTTAAGTTAACTTCCCACATGATTCTGAGATGTCTGAAAGTTGTTTCATACCTGTGCACATAAAGACAAAAAAGTTGATTTCACAGTGAATAGAATGCTTTGACATAAAAGTAGTATACATTTCAATTGTACTCAAAAGTCCTGACTGCAAACCTAATGCAAACAGATTTGGTTGACTTCCCAGATGAGTATGACTAGGTTTAAAGTTGTTTCATGCCTCACTTCATCAAGACAAAAAAGTTAATTTCTCAGTACTACTATGCTCTGACTTTAAGGTAGTATACATCTCAATTTTACACCAAAGTACTTACTGCAAACTAATGGAAACACCTTAGGTTAACTTCCCACATGATTATGAGTAGCTTGAAAGTTGTTTCATGGCTGTACACATCAACACAAAAAAGTTGTTATCTCAGTGCATGCAATGCTTCGACAATACAAATAGAATGCATTTCAATTTTACACCAAAGTACTTACTGCAAACCTAATGGAAACACCACAGGTTAACTTCCCACATGATTCTGAGATGTCTGAAAGTTGTTTCATAGCTGTGCACATAAAGACAAAAAAGTTGATTTCACAGTGAATAGAATGCTTTGACATAAAAGTAGTATACATTTCAATTTTACACCAAAGCACTTACTGCAAACCTAATGGAAACACTTTAGGTTAACTTTCCACATGATCTATGAGTAGTTTGAAAGTTGTTTCATGGCTGTACACATCAACACAAAAAAGTTGTTATCTCAGTGCATGCAGTGCTTAAACAATACAAATAGTATACATTTCAATTTTACTCCAATGCACTTACTGCAAACCTAATGGAAACACTTTAAGTTAACTTCCCACATGATTCTGAGATGTCTGAAAGTTGTTTCATACCTGTGCACATAAAGACAAAAAAGTTGATTTCACAGTGAATAGAATGCTTTGACATAAAAGTAGTATACATTTCAATTGTACTCAAAAGTCCTGACTGCAAACCTAATGCAAACAGATTTGGTTGACTTCCCAGATGAGTATGACTAGGTTTAAAGTTGTTTCATGCCTCACTTCATCAAGACAAAAAAGTTAATTTCTCAGTACGACTATGCTCTGACTTTAAGGTAGTATACATCTCAATTTTACACCAAAGTACTTACTGCAAACTAATGGAAACACCTTAGGTTAACTTCCCACATGATTATGAGTAGTTTGAAAGTTGTTTCATGGCTGTACACATCAACACAAAAAAGTTGTTATCTCAGTGCATGCAATGCTTTCGACAATACAAATAGTATGCATTTCAATTTTACACACAAAGTACTTACTGCAAACCTAATGGAAACACCACAGGTTAACTTCCCACATGATTCTGAGATGTCTGAAAGTTGTTTCATAGCTGTGCACATAAAGACAAAAAAGTTGATTTCACAGTGAATAGAATGCTTTGACATAAAAGTAGTATACAATTCAATTGTACTCAAAAGTCACTGACTGCAAACCTAATGCAAACAGATTTGGTTGACTTCCCAGATGAGTATGGACTAGGTTTAAAAGTTGTTTCATGCCTCAGTTCATCAAGACAAAAAAGTTAATTTCTCAGTACTTACTATGCTCTGAATTTAAGGTAGTATACATCTCAATTTTACACCAAAGTACTTACTGCAAACTAATGGAAACACCTTAGGTAAACATCCCACATGATTATGAGTAGTTTGAAAGTTGTTTCATGGCTGTACACATGAACACAAAAAAGTTGTTATCTCAGTGCATGCAATGCTTAGACAATACAGATAGTATACATTTCAATTTTACTCCAAAGCACTTATTGCAAACCTAATGGAAACACCATAGGTTAACTTCCCACATGATTCTGAGATGTCTGAAAGTTGTTTCATAGCTTACACATAAAGACAAAAAAGTTGATTTCACAGTGAATAGAATGCTTTGACATAAAAGTAGTATACATTTCAATTTTACACCAAAGCACTTACTGCAAACCAAATGGAAACACTTTAGGTTAACTTTCCACAATGATTATGAGTAGTTTGAAAGTTGTTTCATGCCTGTACACATCAACACAAAAGAAGTTGATATCTCAGTGCATGCAGTGCTTAAACAATACAAAATAGTATACATTTCAATTTTACTCCAAAGCACTTACTGCAAACCTAATGGAAACACTTTAAGTTAACTTCCCACATGGATTCTGAGATGTCTGAAAGTTGTTTCATACCTGTGCACATAAAGACAAAAAAGTTGATTTCACAGTGAGTAGAATGATTTGACATAAAAGTAGTATACATTTCAATTGTACTCAAAAGTCCTGACTGCAAACTTAATGCAAAACAGATATGGTTAACTTCCCAGATGAGTATGACTAGGTTTAAAGTTTTTCATGCCTGAGTTCATCAAGACAAAAAAGTTACTTTCTCAGTACTACTATGCTCTGACATTAAGGTAGTATACATCCTCAATTTTACACCAAAGTACTTACTGCAAACTAATGGAAACACCTTAGGTTAACTTCCCACATGATTATGAGTAGTTTGAAAGTTGATTCATGGCTGTACACATCAACACAAAAAAGTTGTTATCTCAGTGCATGTAATGCTTAGACAATACAAATAGTATACATTTCAATTTTACACCAAAGTACTTACTGCAAACCTAATGGAAACAACTTAGATTAACTTCCCATATGATTCTGAGATGTCTGAAAGTTGTTTCATACCTGTGCACATCAAGACAAAAAAGTTGTTTTCTCAGTGCATGCAATGCTTTTACAATACAAATAGTATACATTTCAATTTTACACCAAAGCACTTACTGCAAACCTAATGGAAACACCTTAGGTCAACTTTCCACATGATTATGAGTAGTTTGAAAGTTGTTTCATGGCTGTACACATCAACACAAAAAAGTTGTTATCTCAGTGCATGCAATGCTTAGACAATTCAAATAGTATACATTTCAATTTTACACCAAAGCACTTACTGCAAACCTAATGGAAACAACTTAGGTTAACTTCCCACATGATTCTGAGATGTCTGAAAGTTGTTTCATAGCTGTGCACATAAAGACAAAAAAGTTGATTTCACAGTGAATAGAATGCTTTGACATAAAAGTAGTATACATTTCAATTGTACTCAAAAGTCCTGACTGCAAACCTAATGCAAACAGATTTGGTTGACTTCCCAGATGAGTATGACTAGGTTTAAAGTTGTTTCATGCCTCAGTTCATCAAGACAAAAAAGTTAATTTCTCAGTACTACTATGCTCTGACTTTAAGGTAGTATACATCTCAATTTTACACCAAAGTACTTACTGCAAACTAATGGAAACACCTTAGGTTAACTTTCCACATGATTATGAGTAGTTTGAAAGTTGTATCATGGCTGTACACATCAACACAAAAAAGTTGTTATCTCAGTGCATGCAATGCTTCGACAATACAAATAGTATGCATTTCAATTTTACACCAAAGTACTTACTGCAAAGCTAATGGAAACACCATAGTTTAACTTCCCACATGATTCTGAGATGTCTGAAAGTTGTTTCATAGCTGTGCACATAAAGACAAAAAAGTTGATTTCACAGTGAATAGAATGCTTTGACATAAAAGTAGTATACAATTCAATTTTACACCAAAACACTTACTGCAAACCTAATGGAAACACTTTAGGTTAACTTTCCACATGATTATGAGTAGTTTGAAAGTTGTTTCATGGCTGTACACATCAACACAAAAAAGTTGTTATCTCAGTGCATGCAGTGCTTAAACAATACAAATAGTATACATTTCAATATTACTCCAAAGCACTTACTGCAAACCTAATGGAAACACTTTAATTTAACTTCCCACATGATTCTGAGATGTCTGAAAGTTGTTTCATACCTGTGCACATAAAGACAAAAAAGTTGATTTCACAGTGAATAGAATGATTTGACATAAAAGTAGTATACATTTCAATTGTACTCAAAAGTCCTGACTGCAAACCTAATGCAAACAGATTTGGTTGACTTCCCAGATGAGTATGACTAGGTTTAAAGTTGTTTCATGCCTCACTTCATCAAGACAAAAAAGTTAATTTCTCAGTACGACTATGCTCTGACTTTAAGGTAGTATACATCTCAATTTTACACCAAAGTACTTACTGCAAACTAATGGAAACACCTTAGGTTAACTTCCCACATGATTATGAGTAGTTTGAAAGTTGATTCATGGCTGTACACATCAACACAAAAAAGTTGTTATCTCAGTGCATGTAATGCTTAGACAATACAAATAGTATACATTTCAATTTTACACCAAAGTACTTACTGCAAACCTAATGGAAACAACTTAGATTAACTTCCCATATGATTCTGAGATGTCTGAAAGTTGTTTCATACCTGTGCACATCAAGACAAAAAAGTTGTTTTCTCAGTGCATGCAATGCTTTTACAATACAAATAGTATACATTTCAATTTTACACCAAAGCACTTACTGCAAACCTAATGGAAACACCTTAGGTCAACTTCCCACATGATTCTGAGATGTCTGAAAGTTGTTTCATAGCTGTGCACATAAAGACAAAAAAGTTGATTTCACAGTGAATAGAATGCTTTGACATAAAAGTAGTATACATTTCAATTGTACTCATAAGTCCTGACTGCAAACCTAATGCAAACAGATTTGGTTGACTTCCCAGATGAGTATGACTAGGTTTAAAGTTGTTTCATGCCTCAGTTCATCAAGACAAAAAAGTTAATTTCTCAGTACTACTATGCTCTGACTTTAAGGTAGTATACATCTCAATTTTACACCAAAGTACTTACTGCAAACTAATGGAAACACCTTAGGTTAACTTCCCACATGATTATGAGTAGTTTGAAAGTTGATTCATGGCTGTACACATCAACACAAAAAAGTTGTTATCTCAGTGCATGTAATGCTTAGACAATACAAATAGTATACATTTCAATTTTCCACCAAAGTACTTACTGCAAACCTAATGGAAACAACTTAGATTAACTTCCCATATGATTCTGAGATGTCTGAAAGTTGTTTCATACCTGTGCACATCACGACAAAAAAGTTGTTTTCTCAGTGCATGCAATGCTTTTACAATACAAATAGTATACATTTCAATTTTACACCAAAGCACTTACTGCAAACCTAATGGAAACACCTTAGGTCAACTTTCCACATGATTATGAGTAGTTTGAAAGTTGTTTCATGGCTGTACACATCAACACAAAAAAGTTGTTATCTCAGTGCATGCAATGCTTAGACAATTCAAATAGTATACATTTCAATTTTACACCAAAGCACTTACTGCAAACCTAATGGAAACAACTTAGGTTAACTTCCCACATGATTCTGAGATGTCTGAAAGTTGTTTCATAGCTGTGCACATAAAGACAAAAAAGTTGATTTCACAGTGAATAGAATGCTTTGACATAAAAGTAGTATACATTTCAATTGTACTCAAAAGTCCTGACTGCAAACCTAATGCAAACAGATTTGGTTGACTTCCCAGATGAGTATGACTAGGTTTAAAGTTGTTTCATGCCTCAGTTCATCAAGACAAAAAAGTTAATTTCTCAGTACTACTATGCTCTGACTTTAAGGTAGTATACATCTCAATTTTACACCAAAGTACTTACTGCAAACTAATGGAAACACCTTAGGTTAACTTCCCACATGATTATGAGTAGTTTGAAAGTTGTATCATGGCTGTACACATCAACACAAAAAAGTTGTTATCTCAGTGCATGCAATGCTTCGACAATACAAATAGTATGCATTTCAATTTTACACCAAAGTACTTACTGCAAACCTAATGGAAACACCATAGTTTAACTTCCCACATGATTCTGAGATGTCTGAAAGTTGTTTCATAGCTGTGCACATAAAGACAAAAAAGTTGATTTCACAGTGAATAGAATGCTTTGACATAAAAGTAGTATACAATTCAATTTTACACCAAAACACTTACTGCAAACCTAATGGAAACACTTTAGGTTAACTTTCCACATGATTATGAGTAGTTTGAAAGTTGTTTCATGGCTGTACACATCAACACAAAAAAGTTGTTATCTCAGTGCATGCAGTGCTTAAACAATACAAATAGTATACATTTCAATATTACTCCAAAGCACTTACTGCAAACCTAATGGAAACACTTTAATTTAACTTCCCACATGATTCTGAGATGTCTGAAAGTTGTTTCATACCTGTGCACATAAAGACAAAAAAGTTGATTTCACAGTGAATAGAATGCTTTGACATAAAAGTAGTATACATTTCAATTGTACTCAAAAGTCCTGACTGCAAACCTAATGCAAACAGATTTGGTTGACCTCCCAGATGAGTATGACTAGGTTTAAAGTTGTTTCATGCCTCACTTCATCAAGACAAAAAAGTTAATTTCTCAGTACGACTATGCTCTGACTTTAAGGTAGTATACATCTCAATTTTACACCAAAGTACTTACTGCAAACTAATGGAAACACCTTAGGTTAACTTCCCACATGATTATGAGTAGTTTGAAAGTTGTTTCATGGCTGTACACATCAACACAAAAAAGTTGTTATCTCAGTGCATGCAATGCTTAGACAATACAGATAGTATACATTTCAATTTTACTCCAAAGCACTTACTGCAAACCTAATGGAAACACCATAGGTTAACTTCCCACATGATTCTGAGATGTCTGAAAGTTGTTTCATAGCTTACACATAAAGACAAAAAAGTTGATTTCACAGTGAATAGAATGCTTTGACATAAAAGTAGTATACATTTCAATTTTACACCAAAGCACTTACTGCAAACCTAATGGAAACACTTTAGGTTAACTTTCCACATGATTATGAGTAGTTTGAAAGTTGTTTCATGGCTGTACACATCAACACAAAAAAGTTGTTATCTCAGTGCATGCAGTGCTTAAACAATACAAATAGTATACATTTCAATTTTACTCCAAAGCACTTACTGCAAACCTAATGGAAACACTTTAAGTTAACTTCCCACATGATTCTGAGATGTCTGAAAGTTGTTTCATACCTGTGCACATAAAGACAAAAAAGTTGATTTCACAGTGAATAGAATGCTTTGACATAAAAGTAGTATACATTTCAATTGTACTCAAAAGTCCTGACTGCAAACCTAATGCAAACAGATTTGGTTGACTTCCCAGATGAGTATGACTAGGTTTAAAGTTGTTTCATGCCTCACTTCATCAAGACAAAAAAGTTAATTTCTCAGTACGACTATGCTCTGACTTTAAGGTAGTATACATCTCAATTTTACACCAAAGTACTTACTGCAAACTAATGGAAACACCTTAGGTTAACTTCCCACATGATTATGAGTAGTTTGAAAGTTGTTTCATGGCTGTACACATCAACACAAAAAAGTTGTTATCTCAGTGCATGCAATGCTTCGACAATACAAATAGTATGCATTTCAATTTTACACCAAAGTACTTACTGCAAACCTAATGGAAACACCACAGGTTAACTTCCCACATGATTCTGAGATGTCTGAAAGTTGTTTCATAGCTGTGCACATAAAGACAAAAAAGTTGATTTCACAGTGAATAGAATGCTTTGACATAAAAGTAGTATACAATTCAATTGTACTCAAAAGTCCTGACTGCAAACCTAATGCAAACAGATTTGGTTGACTTCCCAGATGAGTATGACTAGGTTTAAAGTTGTTTCATGCCTCAGTTCATCAAGACAAAAAAGTTAATTTCTCAGTACTACTATGCTCTGAATTTAAGGTAGTATACATCTCAATTTTACACCAAAGTACTTACTGCAAACTAATGGAAACACCTTAGGTAAACTTCCCACATGATTATGAGTAGTTTGAAAGTTGTTTCATGGCTGTACACATCAACACAAAAAAGTTCTTATCTCAGTGCATGCAATGCTTAGACAATACAGATAGTATACATTTCAATTTTACTCCAAAGTACTTACTGCAAACCTAATGGAAACAACTTAGATTAACTTCCCATATGATTCTGAGATGTCTGAAAGTTGTTTCATACCTGTGCACATCAAGACAAAAAAGTTGTTTTCTCAGTGCATGCAATGCTTTTACAATACAAATAGTATACATTTCAATTTTACACCAAAGCACTTACTGCAAACCTAATGGAAACACCTTAGGTCAACTTTCCACATGATTATGAGTAGTTTGAAAGTTGTTTCATGGCTGTACACATCAACACAAAAAAGTTGTTATCTCAGTGCATGCAATGCTTAGACAATTCAAATAGTATACATTTCAATTTTACACCAAAGCACTTACTGCAAACCTAATGGAAACAACTTAGGTTAACTTCCCACATGATTCTGAGATGTCTGAAAGTTGTTTCATAGCTGTGCACATAAAGACAAAAAAGTTGATTTCACAGTGAATAGAATGCTTTGACATAAAAGTAGTATACATTTCAATTGTACTCAAAAGTCCTGACTGCAAACCTAATGCAAACAGATTTGGTTGACTTCCCAGATGAGTATGACTAGGTTTAAAGTTGTTTCATGCCTCAGTTCATCAAGACAAAAAAGTTAATTTCTCAGTACTACTATGCTCTGACTTTAAGGTAGTATACATCTCAATTTTACACCAAAGTACTTACTGCAAACTAATGGAAACACCTTAGGTTAACTTCCCACATGATTATGAGTAGTTTGAAAGTTGTATCATGGCTGTACACATCAACACAAAAAAGTTGTTATCTCAGTGCATGCAATGCTTCGACAATACAAATAGTATGCATTTCAATTTTACACCAAAGTACTTACTGCAAAGCTAATGGAAACACCATAGTTTAACTTCCCACATGATTCTGAGATGTCTGAAAGTTGTTTCATAGCTGTGCACATAAAGACAAAAAAGTTGATTTCACAGTGAATAGAATGCTTTGACATAAAAGTAGTATACAAATCAATTTTACACCAAAACACTTACTGCAAACCTAATGGAAACACTTTAGGTTAACTTCCCACATGATTATGAGTAGTTTGAAAGTTGATTCATGGCTGTACACATCAACACAAAAAAGTTGTTATCTCAGTGCATGTAATGCTTAGACAATACAAATAGTATACATTTCAATTTTACACCAAAGTACTTACTGCAAACCTAATGGAAACAACTTAGATTAACTTCCCATATGATTCTGAGATGTCTGAAAGTTGTTTCATACCTGTGCACATCAAGACAAAAAAGTTGTTTTCTCAGTGCATGCAATGCTTTTACAATACAAATAGTATACATTTCAATTTTACACCAAAGCACTTACTGCAAACCTAATGGAAACACCTTAGGTCAACTTTCCACATGATTATGAGTAGTTTGAAAGTTGTTTCATGGCTGTACACATCAACACAAAAAAGTTGTTATCTTAGTGCATGCAATGCTTCGACAATACAAATAGTATGCATTTCAATTTTACACCAAAGTACTTACTGCAAACGTAATGGAAACACCATAGGTTAACTTCCCACATGATTCTGAGATGTCTGAAAGTTGTTTCATAGCTGTGCACATAAAGACAAAAAAGTTGATTTCACAGTGAATAGAATGCTTTGACATAAAAGTAGTATACAATTCAATTGTACTCAAAAGTCCTGACTGCAAACCTAATGCAAACAGATTTGGTTGACTTCCCAGATGAGTATGACTAGGTTTAAAGTTGTTTCATGCCTCACTTCATCAAGACAAAAAAGTTAATTTCTCAGTACTACTATGCTCTGAATTTAAGGTAGTATACATCTCAATTTTACACCAAAGTACTTACTGCAAACTAATGGAAACACCTTAGGTTAACTTCCCACATGATTATGAGTAGTTTGAAAGTTGTTTCATGGCTGTACACATCAACACAAAAAAGTTGTTATCTCAGTGCATGCAATGCTTAGACAATACAGATAGTATACATTTCAATTTTACTCCAAAGCACTTACTGCAAACCTAATGGAAACACCATAGATTAACTTCCCACATGATTCTGAGATGTCTGAAAGTTGTTTCATAGCTTACACATAAAGACAAAAAAGTTGATTTCACAGTGAATAGAATGCTTTGACATAAAAGTAGTATACATTTCAATTTTACACCAAAGCACTTACTGCAAACCTAATGGAAACACCTTAGGTCAACTTCCCACATGATTCTGAGATGTCTGAAAGTTGTTTCATAGCTGTGCACATAAAGACAAAAAAGTTGATTTCACAGTGAATAGAATGCTTTGACATAAAAGTAGTATACATTTCAATTGTACTCATAAGTCCTGACTGCAAACCTAATGCAAACAGATTTGGTTGACTTCCCAGATGAGTATGACTAGGTTTAAAGTTGTTTCATGCCTCAGTTCATCAAGACAAAAAAGTTAATTTCTCAGTACTACTATGCTCTGACTTTAAGGTAGTATACATCTCAATTTTACACCAAAGTACTTACTGCAAACTAATGGAAACACCTTAGGTTAACTTCCCACATGATTATGAGTAGTTTGAAAGTTGATTCATGGCTGTACACATCAACACAAAAAAGTTGTTATCTCAGTGCATGTAATGCTTAGACAATACAAATAGTATACATTTCAATTTTCCACCAAAGTACTTACTGCAAACCTAATGGAAACAACTTAGATTAACTTCCCATATGATTCTGAGATGTCTGAAAGTTGTTTCATACCTGTGCACATCACGACAAAAAAGTTGTTTTCTCAGTGCATGCAATGCTTTTACAATACAAATAGTATACATTTCAATTTTACACCAAAGCACTTACTGCAAACCTAATGGAAACACCTTAGGTCAACTTTCCACATGATTATGAGTAGTTTGAAAGTTGTTTCATGGCTGTACACATCAACACAAAAAAGTTGTTATCTCAGTGCATGCAATGCTTAGACAATTCAAATAGTATACATTTCAATTTTACACCAAAGCACTTACTGCAAACCTAATGGAAACAACTTAGGTTAACTTCCCACATGATTCTGAGATGTCTGAAAGTTGTTTCATAGCTGTGCACATAAAGACAAAAAAGTTGATTTCACAGTGAATAGAATGCTTTGACATAAAAGTAGTATACATTTCAATTGTACTCAAAAGTCCTGACTGCAAACCTAATGCAAACAGATTTGGTTGACTTCCCAGATGAGTATGACTAGGTTTAAAGTTGTTTCATGCCTCAGTTCATCAAGACAAAAAAGTTAATTTCTCAGTACTACTATGCTCTGACTTTAAGGTAGTATACATCTCAATTTTACACCAAAGTACTTACTGCAAACTAATGGAAACACCTTAGGTTAACTTCCCACATGATTATGAGTAGTTTGAAAGTTGTATCATGGCTGTACACATCAACACAAAAAAGTTGTTATCTCAGTGCATGCAATGCTTCGACAATACAAATAGTATGCATTTCAATTTTACACCAAAGTACTTACTGCAAACCTAATGGAAACACCATAGTTTAACTTCCCACATGATTCTGAGATGTCTGAAAGTTGTTTCATAGCTGTGCACATAAAGACAAAAAAGTTGATTTCACAGTGAATAGAATGCTTTGACATAAAAGTAGTATACAATTCAATTTTACACCAAAACACTTACTGCAAACCTAATGGAAACACTTTAGGTTAACTTTCCACATGATTATGAGTAGTTTGAAAGTTGTTTCATGGCTGTACACATCAACACAAAAAAGTTGTTATCTCAGTGCATGCAGTGCTTAAACAATACAAATAGTATACATTTCAATATTACTCCAAAGCACTTACTGCAAACCTAATGGAAACACTTTAATTTAACTTCCCACATGATTCTGAGATGTCTGAAAGTTGTTTCATACCTGTGCACATAAAGACAAAAAAGTTGATTTCACAGTGAATAGAATGCTTTGACATAAAAGTAGTATACATTTCAATTGTACTCAAAAGTCCTGACTGCAAACCTAATGCAAACAGATTTGGTTGACCTCCCAGATGAGTATGACTAGGTTTAAAGTTGTTTCATGCCTCACTTCATCAAGACAAAAAAGTTAATTTCTCAGTACGACTATGCTCTGACTTTAAGGTAGTATACATCTCAATTTTACACCAAAGTACTTACTGCAAACTAATGGAAACACCTTAGGTTAACTTCCCACATGATTATGAGTAGTTTGAAAGTTGTTTCATGGCTGTACACATCAACACAAAAAAGTTGTTATCTCAGTGCATGCAATGCTTAGACAATACAGATAGTATACATTTCAATTTTACTCCAAAGCACTTACTGCAAACCTAATGGAAACACCATAGGTTAACTTCCCACATGATTCTGAGATGTCTGAAAGTTGTTTCATAGCTTACACATAAAGACAAAAAAGTTGATTTCACAGTGAATAGAATGCTTTGACATAAAAGTAGTATACATTTCAATTTTACACCAAAGCACTTACTGCAAACCTAATGGAAACACTTTAGGTTAACTTTCCACATGATTATGAGTAGTTTGAAAGTTGTTTCATGGCTGTACACATCAACACAAAAAAGTTGTTATCTCAGTGCATGCAGTGCTTAAACAATACAAATAGTATACATTTCAATTTTACTCCAAAGCACTTACTGCAAACCTAATGGAAACACTTTAAGTTAACTTCCCACATGATTCTGAGATGTCTGAAAGTTGTTTCATACCTGTGCACATAAAGACAAAAAAGTTGATTTCACAGTGAATAGAATGCTTTGACATAAAAGTAGTATACATTTCAATTGTACTCAAAAGTCCTGACTGCAAACCTAATGCAAACAGATTTGGTTGACTTCCCAGATGAGTATGACTAGGTTTAAAGTTGTTTCATGCCTCACTTCATCAAGACAAAAAAGTTAATTTCTCAGTACGACTATGCTCTGACTTTAAGGTAGTATACATCTCAATTTTACACCAAAGTACTTACTGCAAACTAATGGAAACACCTTAGGTTAACTTCCCACATGATTATGAGTAGTTTGAAAGTTGTTTCATGGCTGTACACATCAACACAAAAAAGTTGTTATCTCAGTGCATGCAATGCTTCGACAATACAAATAGTATGCATTTCAATTTTACACCAAAGTACTTACTGCAAACCTAATGGAAACACCACAGGTTAACTTCCCACATGATTCTGAGATGTCTGAAAGTTGTTTCATAGCTGTGCACATAAAGACAAAAAAGTTGATTTCACAGTGAATAGAATGCTTTGACATAAAAGTAGTATACAATTCAATTGTACTCAAAAGTCCTGACTGCAAACCTAATGCAAACAGATTTGGTTGACTTCCCAGATGAGTATGACTAGGTTTAAAGTTGTTTCATGCCTCAGTTCATCAAGACAAAAAAGTTAATTTCTCAGTACTACTATGCTCTGAATTTAAGGTAGTATACATCTCAATTTTACACCAAAGTACTTACTGCAAACTAATGGAAACACCTTAGGTAAACTTCCCACATGATTATGAGTAGTTTGAAAGTTGTTTCATGGCTGTACACATCAACACAAAAAAGTTCTTATCTCAGTGCATGCAATGCTTAGACAATACAGATAGTATACATTTCAATTTTACTCCAAAGTACTTACTGCAAACCTAATGGAAACAACTTAGATTAACTTCCCATATGATTCTGAGATGTCTGAAAGTTGTTTCATACCTGTGCACATCAAGACAAAAAAGTTGTTTTCTCAGTGCATGCAATGCTTTTACAATACAAATAGTATACATTTCAATTTTACACCAAAGCACTTACTGCAAACCTAATGGAAACACCTTAGGTCAACTTTCCACATGATTATGAGTAGTTTGAAAGTTGTTTCATGGCTGTACACATCAACACAAAAAAGTTGTTATCTCAGTGCATGCAATGCTTAGACAATTCAAATAGTATACATTTCAATTTTACACCAAAGCACTTACTGCAAACCTAATGGAAACAACTTAGGTTAACTTCCCACATGATTCTGAGATGTCTGAAAGTTGTTTCATAGCTGTGCACATAAAGACAAAAAAGTTGATTTCACAGTGAATAGAATGCTTTGACATAAAAGTAGTATACATTTCAATTGTACTCAAAAGTCCTGACTGCAAACCTAATGCAAACAGATTTGGTTGACTTCCCAGATGAGTATGACTAGGTTTAAAGTTGTTTCATGCCTCAGTTCATCAAGACAAAAAAGTTAATTTCTCAGTACTACTATGCTCTGACTTTAAGGTAGTATACATCTCAATTTTACACCAAAGTACTTACTGCAAACTAATGGAAACACCTTAGGTTAACTTCCCACATGATTATGAGTAGTTTGAAAGTTGTATCATGGCTGTACACATCAACACAAAAAAGTTGTTATCTCAGTGCATGCAATGCTTCGACAATACAAATAGTATGCATTTCAATTTTACACCAAAGTACTTACTGCAAAGCTAATGGAAACACCATAGTTTAACTTCCCACATGATTCTGAGATGTCTGAAAGTTGTTTCATAGCTGTGCACATAAAGACAAAAAAGTTGATTTCACAGTGAATAGAATGCTTTGACATAAAAGTAGTATACAAATCAATTTTACACCAAAACACTTACTGCAAACCTAATGGAAACACTTTAGGTTAACTTCCCACATGATTATGAGTAGTTTGAAAGTTGATTCATGGCTGTACACATCAACACAAAAAAGTTGTTATCTCAGTGCATGTAATGCTTAGACAATACAAATAGTATACATTTCAATTTTACACCAAAGTACTTACTGCAAACCTAATGGAAACAACTTAGATTAACTTCCCATATGATTCTGAGATGTCTGAAAGTTGTTTCATACCTGTGCACATCAAGACAAAAAAGTTGTTTTCTCAGTGCATGCAATGCTTTTACAATACAAATAGTATACATTTCAATTTTACACCAAAGCACTTACTGCAAACCTAATGGAAACACCTTAGGTCAACTTTCCACATGATTATGAGTAGTTTGAAAGTTGTTTCATGGCTGTACACATCAACACAAAAAAGTTGTTATCTTAGTGCATGCAATGCTTCGACAATACAAATAGTATGCATTTCAATTTTACACCAAAGTACTTACTGCAAACGTAATGGAAACACCATAGGTTAACTTCCCACATGATTCTGAGATGTCTGAAAGTTGTTTCATAGCTGTGCACATAAAGACAAAAAAGTTGATTTCACAGTGAATAGAATGCTTTGACATAAAAGTAGTATACAATTCAATTGTACTCAAAAGTCCTGACTGCAAACCTAATGCAAACAGATTTGGTTGACTTCCCAGATGAGTATGACTAGGTTTAAAGTTGTTTCATGCCTCACTTCATCAAGACAAAAAAGTTAATTTCTCAGTACTACTATGCTCTGAATTTAAGGTAGTATACATCTCAATTTTACACCAAAGTACTTACTGCAAACTAATGGAAACACCTTAGGTTAACTTCCCACATGATTATGAGTAGTTTGAAAGTTGTTTCATGGCTGTACACATCAACACAAAAAAGTTGTTATCTCAGTGCATGCAATGCTTAGACAATACAGATAGTATACATTTCAATTTTACTCCAAAGCACTTACTGCAAACCTAATGGAAACACCATAGATTAACTTCCCACATGATTCTGAGATGTCTGAAAGTTGTTTCATAGCTTACACATAAAGACAAAAAAGTTGATTTCACAGTGAATAGAATGCTTTGACATAAAAGTAGTATACATTTCAATTTTACACCAAAGCACTTACTGCAAACCTAATGGAAACACTTTAGGTTAACTTTCCACATGATTATGAGTAGTTTGAAAGTTGTTTCATGGCTGTACACATCAACACAAAAAAGTTGTTATCTCAGTGCATGCAGTGCTTAAACAATACAAATAGTATACATTTCAATTTTACTCCAAAGCACTTACTGCAAACCTAATGGAAACACTTTAAGTTAACTTCCCACATGATTCTGAGATGTCTGAAAGTTGTTTCATACCTGTGCACATAAAGACAAAAAAGTTGATTTCACAGTGAATAGAATGCTTTGACATAAAAGTAGTATACATTTCAATTGTACTCAAAAGTCCTGACTGCAAACCTAATGCAAACAGATTTGGTTGACTTCCCAGATGAGTATGACTAGGTTTAAAGTTGTTTCATGCCTCACTTCATCAAGACAAAAAAGTTAATTTCTCAGTACGACTATGCTCTGACTTTAAGGTAGTATACATCTCAATTTTACACCAAAGTACTTACTGCAAACTAATGGAAACACCTTAGGTTAACTTCCCACATGATTATGAGTAGTTTGAAAGTTGTTTCATGGCTGTACACATCAACACAAAAAAGTTGTTATCTCAGTGCATGCAATGCTTCGACAATACAAATAGTATGCATTTCAATTTTACACCAAAGTACTTACTGCAAAGCTAATGGAAACACCATAGTTTAACTTCCCACATGATTCTGAGATGTCTGAAAGTTGTTTCATAGCTGTGCACATAAAGACAAAAAAGTTGATTTCACAGTGAATAGAATGCTTTGACATAAAAGTAGTATACAATTCAATTTTACACCAAAACACTTACTGCAAACCTAATGGAAACACTTTAGGTTAACTTTCCACATGATTATGAGTAGTTTGAAAGTTGTTTCATGGCTGTACACATCAACACAAAAAAGTTGTTATCTCAGTGCATGCAGTGCTTAAACAATACAAATAGTATACATTTCAATATTACTCCAAAGCACTTACTGCAAACCTAATGGAAACACTTTAATTTAACTTCCCACATGATTCTGAGATGTCTGAAAGTTGTTTCATACCTGTGCACATAAAGACAAAAAAGTTGATTTCACAGTGAATAGAATGCTTTGACATAAAAGTAGTATACATTTCAATTGTACTCAAAAGTCCTGACTGCAAACCTAATGCAAACAGATTTGGTTGACTTCCCAGATGAGTATGACTAGGTTTAAAGTTGTTTCATGCCTCACTTCATCAAGACAAAAAAGTTAATTTCTCAGTACGACTATGCTCTGACTTTAAGGTAGTATACATCTCAATTTTACACCAAAGTACTTACTGCAAACTAATGGAAACACCTTAGGTTAACTTCCCACATGATTATGAGTAGTTTGAAAGTTGATTCATGGCTGTACACATCAACACAAAAAAGTTGTTATCTCAGTGCATGTAATGCTTAGACAATACAAATAGTATACATTTCAATTTTACACCAAAGTACTTACTGCAAACCTAATGGAAACAACTTAGATTAACTTCCCATATGATTCTGAGATGTCTGAAAGTTGTTTCATACCTGTGCACATCAAGACAAAAAAGTTGTTTTCTCAGTGCATGCAATGCTTTTACAATACAAATAGTATACATTTCAATTTTACACCAAAGCACTTACTGCAAACCTAATGGAAACACCACAGGTTAACTTCCCACATGATTCTGAGATGTCTGAAAGTTGTTTCATAGCTGTGCACATAAAGACAAAAAAGTTGATTTCACAGTGAATAGAATGCTTTGACATAAAAGTAGTATACAATTCAATTGTACTCAAAAGTCCTGACTGCAAACCTAATGCAAACAGATTTGGTTGACTTCCCAGATGAGTATGACTAGGTTTAAAGTTGTTTCATGCCTCAGTTCATCAAGACAAAAAAGTTAATTTCTCAGTACTACTATGCTCTGAATTTAAGGTAGTATACATCTCAATTTTACACCAAAGTACTTACTGCAAACTAATGGAAACACCTTAGGTAAACTTCCCACATGATTATGAGTAGTTTGAAAGTTGTTTCATGGCTGTACACATCAACACAAAAAAGTTGTTATCTCAGTGCATGCAATGCTTAGACAATACAGATAGTATACATTTCAATTTTACTCCAAAGCACTTACTGCAAACCTAATGGAAACACCATAGGTTAACTTCCCACATGATTCTGAGATGTCTGAAAGTTGTTTCATAGCTTACACATAAAGACAAAAAAGTTGATTTCACAGTGAATAGAATGCTTTGACATAAAAGTAGTATACATTTCAATTTTACACCAAAGCACTTACTGCAAACCTAATGGAAACACTTTAGGTTAACTTTCCACATGATTATGAGTAGTTTGAAAGTTGTTTCATGCCTGTACACATCAACACAAAAAAGTTGTTATCTCAGTGCATGCAGTGCTAAACAATACAAATAGTATACATTTCAATTTTACTCCAAAGCACTTACTGCAAACCTAATGGAAACACTTTAAGTTAACTTCCCACATGATTCTGAGATGTCTGAAAGTTGTTTCATACCTGTGCACATAAAGACAAAAAAGTTGATTTCACAGTGAGTAGAATGATTTGACATAAAAGTAGTATACATTTCAATTGTACTCAAAAGTCCTGACTGCAAACTTAATGCAAACAGATTTGGTTAACTTCCCAGATGAGTATGACTAGGTTTAAAGTTTTTCATGCCTGAGTTCATCAAGACAAAAAAGTTACTTTCTCAGTACTACTATGCTCTGACATTAAGGTAGTATACATCTCAATTTTACACCAAAGTACTTACTGCAAACTAATGGAAACACCTTAGGTTAACTTCCCACATGATTATGAGTAGTTTGAAAGTTGATTCATGGCTGTACACATCAACACAAAAAAGTTGTTATCTCAGTGCATGTACAATGCTTAGACAATTCAAATAGTATACATTTCAATTTTACACCAAAGCACTTACTGCAAACCTAATGGAAACAACTTAGGTTAACTTCCCACATGATTCTGAGATGTCTGAAAGTTGTTTCATAGCTGTGCACATAAAGACAAAAAAGTTGATTTCACAGTGAATAGAATGCTTTGACATAAAAGTAGTATACATTTCAATTGTACTCAAAAGTCCTGACTGCAAACCTAATGCAAACAGATTTGGTTGACTTCCCAGATGAGTATGACTAGGTTTAAAGTTGTTTCATGCCTCAGTTCATCAAGACAAAAAAGTTAATTTCTCAGTACTACTATGCTCTGACTTTAAGGTAGTATACATCTCAATTTTACACCAAAGTACTTACTGCAAACTAATGGAAACACCTTAGGTTAACTTCCCACATGATTATGAGTAGTTTGAAAGTTGTATCATGGCTGTACACATCAACACAAAAAAGTTGTTATCTCAGTGCATGCAATGCTTCGACAATACAAATAGTATGCATTTCAATTTTACACCAAAGTACTTACTGCAAAGCTAATGGAAACACCATAGTTTAACTTCCCACATGATTCTGAGATGTCTGAAAGTTGTTTCATAGCTGTGCACATAAAGACAAAAAAGTTGATTTCACAGTGAATAGAATGCTTTGACATAAAAGTAGTATACAAATCAATTTTACACCAAAACACTTACTGCAAACCTAATGGAAACACTTTAGGTTAACTTCCCACATGATTATGAGTAGTTTGAAAGTTGATTCATGGCTGTACACATCAACACAAAAAAGTTGTTATCTCAGTGCATGTAATGCTTAGACAATACAAATAGTATACATTTCAATTTTACACCAAAGTACTTACTGCAAACCTAATGGAAACAACTTAGATTAACTTCCCATATGATTCTGAGATGTCTGAAAGTTGTTTCATACCTGTGCACATCAAGACAAAAAAGTTGTTTTCTCAGTGCATGCAATGCTTTTACAATACAAATAGTATACATTTCAATTTTACACCAAAGCACTTACTGCAAACCTAATGGAAACACCTTAGGTCAACTTTCCACATGATTATGAGTAGTTTGAAAGTTGTTTCATGGCTGTACACATCAACACAAAAAAGTTGTTATCTTAGTGCATGCAATGCTTCGACAATACAAATAGTATGCATTTCAATTTTACACCAAAGTACTTACTGCAAACGTAATGGAAACACCATAGGTTAACTTCCCACATGATTCTGAGATGTCTGAAAGTTGTTTCATAGCTGTGCACATAAAGACAAAAAAGTTGATTTCACAGTGAATAGAATGCTTTGACATAAAAGTAGTATACAATTCAATTGTACTCAAAAGTCCTGACTGCAAACCTAATGCAAACAGATTTGGTTGACTTCCCAGATGAGTATGACTAGGTTTAAAGTTGTTTCATGCCTCACTTCATCAAGACAAAAAAGTTAATTTCTCAGTACTACTATGCTCTGAATTTAAGGTAGTATACATCTCAATTTTACACCAAAGTACTTACTGCAAACTAATGGAAACACCTTAGGTTAACTTCCCACATGATTATGAGTAGTTTGAAAGTTGTTTCATGGCTGTACACATCAACACAAAAAAGTTGTTATCTCAGTGCATGCAATGCTTAGACAATACAGATAGTATACATTTCAATTTTACTCCAAAGCACTTACTGCAAACCTAATGGAAACACCATAGATTAACTTCCCACATGATTCTGAGATGTCTGAAAGTTGTTTCATAGCTTACACATAAAGACAAAAAAGTTGATTTCACAGTGAATAGAATGCTTTGACATAAAAGTAGTATACATTTCAATTTTACACCAAAGCACTTACTGCAAACCTAATGGAAACACCTTAGGTCAACTTCCCACATGATTCTGAGATGTCTGAAAGTTGTTTCATAGCTGTGCACATAAAGACAAAAAAGTTGATTTCACAGTGAATAGAATGCTTTGACATAAAAGTAGTATACATTTCAATTGTACTCATAAGTCCTGACTGCAAACCTAATGCAAACAGATTTGGTTGACTTCCCAGATGAGTATGACTAGGTTTAAAGTTGTTTCATGCCTCAGTTCATCAAGACAAAAAAGTTAATTTCTCAGTACTACTATGCTCTGACTTTAAGGTAGTATACATCTCAATTTTACACCAAAGTACTTACTGCAAACTAATGGAAACACCTTAGGTTAACTTCCCACATGATTATGAGTAGTTTGAAAGTTGATTCATGGCTGTACACATCAACACAAAAAAGTTGTTATCTCAGTGCATGTAATGCTTAGACAATACAAATAGTATACATTTCAATTTTCCACCAAAGTACTTACTGCAAACCTAATGGAAACAACTTAGATTAACTTCCCATATGATTCTGAGATGTCTGAAAGTTGTTTCATACCTGTGCACATCACGACAAAAAAGTTGTTTTCTCAGTGCATGCAATGCTTTTACAATACAAATAGTATACATTTCAATTTTACACCAAAGCACTTACTGCAAACCTAATGGAAACACCTTAGGTCAACTTTCCACATGATTATGAGTAGTTTGAAAGTTGTTTCATGGCTGTACACATCAACACAAAAAAGTTGTTATCTCAGTGCATGCAATGCTTAGACAATTCAAATAGTATACATTTCAATTTTACACCAAAGCACTTACTGCAAACCTAATGGAAACAACTTAGGTTAACTTCCCACATGATTCTGAGATGTCTGAAAGTTGTTTCATAGCTGTGCACATAAAGACAAAAAAGTTGATTTCACAGTGAATAGAATGCTTTGACATAAAAGTAGTATACATTTCAATTGTACTCAAAAGTCCTGACTGCAAACCTAATGCAAACAGATTTGGTTGACTTCCCAGATGAGTATGACTAGGTTTAAAGTTGTTTCATGCCTCAGTTCATCAAGACAAAAAAGTTAATTTCTCAGTACTACTATGCTCTGACTTTAAGGTAGTATACATCTCAATTTTACACCAAAGTACTTACTGCAAACTAATGGAAACACCTTAGGTTAACTTCCCACATGATTATGAGTAGTTTGAAAGTTGTATCATGGCTGTACACATCAACACAAAAAAGTTGTTATCTCAGTGCATGCAATGCTTCGACAATACAAATAGTATGCATTTCAATTTTACACCAAAGTACTTACTGCAAACCTAATGGAAACACCATAGTTTAACTTCCCACATGATTCTGAGATGTCTGAAAGTTGTTTCATAGCTGTGCACATAAAGACAAAAAAGTTGATTTCACAGTGAATAGAATGCTTTGACATAAAAGTAGTATACAATTCAATTTTACACCAAAACACTTACTGCAAACCTAATGGAAACACTTTAGGTTAACTTTCCACATGATTATGAGTAGTTTGAAAGTTGTTTCATGGCTGTACACATCAACACAAAAAAGTTGTTATCTCAGTGCATGCAGTGCTTAAACAATACAAATAGTATACATTTCAATATTACTCCAAAGCACTTACTGCAAACCTAATGGAAACACTTTAATTTAACTTCCCACATGATTCTGAGATGTCTGAAAGTTGTTTCATACCTGTGCACATAAAGACAAAAAAGTTGATTTCACAGTGAATAGAATGCTTTGACATAAAAGTAGTATACATTTCAATTGTACTCAAAAGTCCTGACTGCAAACCTAATGCAAACAGATTTGGTTGACCTCCCAGATGAGTATGACTAGGTTTAAAGTTGTTTCATGCCTCACTTCATCAAGACAAAAAAGTTAATTTCTCAGTACGACTATGCTCTGACTTTAAGGTAGTATACATCTCAATTTTACACCAAAGTACTTACTGCAAACTAATGGAAACACCTTAGGTTAACTTCCCACATGATTATGAGTAGTTTGAAAGTTGTTTCATGGCTGTACACATCAACACAAAAAAGTTGTTATCTCAGTGCATGCAATGCTTAGACAATACAGATAGTATACATTTCAATTTTACTCCAAAGCACTTACTGCAAACCTAATGGAAACACCATAGGTTAACTTCCCACATGATTCTGAGATGTCTGAAAGTTGTTTCATAGCTTACACATAAAGACAAAAAAGTTGATTTCACAGTGAATAGAATGCTTTGACATAAAAGTAGTATACATTTCAATTTTACACCAAAGCACTTACTGCAAACCTAATGGAAACACTTTAGGTTAACTTTCCACATGATTATGAGTAGTTTGAAAGTTGTTTCATGGCTGTACACATCAACACAAAAAAGTTGTTATCTCAGTGCATGCAGTGCTTAAACAATACAAATAGTATACATTTCAATTTTACTCCAAAGCACTTACTGCAAACCTAATGGAAACACTTTAAGTTAACTTCCCACATGATTCTGAGATGTCTGAAAGTTGTTTCATACCTGTGCACATAAAGACAAAAAAGTTGATTTCACAGTGAATAGAATGCTTTGACATAAAAGTAGTATACATTTCAATTGTACTCAAAAGTCCTGACTGCAAACCTAATGCAAACAGATTTGGTTGACTTCCCAGATGAGTATGACTAGGTTTAAAGTTGTTTCATGCCTCACTTCATCAAGACAAAAAAGTTAATTTCTCAGTACGACTATGCTCTGACTTTAAGGTAGTATACATCTCAATTTTACACCAAAGTACTTACTGCAAACTAATGGAAACACCTTAGGTTAACTTCCCACATGATTATGAGTAGTTTGAAAGTTGTTTCATGGCTGTACACATCAACACAAAAAAGTTGTTATCTCAGTGCATGCAATGCTTCGACAATACAAATAGTATGCATTTCAATTTTACACCAAAGTACTTACTGCAAACCTAATGGAAACACCACAGGTTAACTTCCCACATGATTCTGAGATGTCTGAAAGTTGTTTCATAGCTGTGCACATAAAGACAAAAAAGTTGATTTCACAGTGAATAGAATGCTTTGACATAAAAGTAGTATACAATTCAATTGTACTCAAAAGTCCTGACTGCAAACCTAATGCAAACAGATTTGGTTGACTTCCCAGATGAGTATGACTAGGTTTAAAGTTGTTTCATGCCTCAGTTCATCAAGACAAAAAAGTTAATTTCTCAGTACTACTATGCTCTGAATTTAAGGTAGTATACATCTCAATTTTACACCAAAGTACTTACTGCAAACTAATGGAAACACCTTAGGTAAACTTCCCACATGATTATGAGTAGTTTGAAAGTTGTTTCATGGCTGTACACATCAACACAAAAAAGTTCTTATCTCAGTGCATGCAATGCTTAGACAATACAGATAGTATACATTTCAATTTTACTCCAAAGTACTTACTGCAAACCTAATGGAAACAACTTAGATTAACTTCCCATATGATTCTGAGATGTCTGAAAGTTGTTTCATACCTGTGCACATCAAGACAAAAAAGTTGTTTTCTCAGTGCATGCAATGCTTTTACAATACAAATAGTATACATTTCAATTTTACACCAAAGCACTTACTGCAAACCTAATGGAAACACCTTAGGTCAACTTTCCACATGATTATGAGTAGTTTGAAAGTTGTTTCATGGCTGTACACATCAACACAAAAAAGTTGTTATCTCAGTGCATGCAATGCTTAGACAATTCAAATAGTATACATTTCAATTTTACACCAAAGCACTTACTGCAAACCTAATGGAAACAACTTAGGTTAACTTCCCACATGATTCTGAGATGTCTGAAAGTTGTTTCATAGCTGTGCACATAAAGACAAAAAAGTTGATTTCACAGTGAATAGAATGCTTTGACATAAAAGTAGTATACATTTCAATTGTACTCAAAAGTCCTGACTGCAAACCTAATGCAAACAGATTTGGTTGACTTCCCAGATGAGTATGACTAGGTTTAAAGTTGTTTCATGCCTCAGTTCATCAAGACAAAAAAGTTAATTTCTCAGTACTACTATGCTCTGACTTTAAGGTAGTATACATCTCAATTTTACACCAAAGTACTTACTGCAAACTAATGGAAACACCTTAGGTTAACTTCCCACATGATTATGAGTAGTTTGAAAGTTGTATCATGGCTGTACACATCAACACAAAAAAGTTGTTATCTCAGTGCATGCAATGCTTCGACAATACAAATAGTATGCATTTCAATTTTACACCAAAGTACTTACTGCAAAGCTAATGGAAACACCATAGTTTAACTTCCCACATGATTCTGAGATGTCTGAAAGTTGTTTCATAGCTGTGCACATAAAGACAAAAAAGTTGATTTCACAGTGAATAGAATGCTTTGACATAAAAGTAGTATACAAATCAATTTTACACCAAAACACTTACTGCAAACCTAATGGAAACACTTTAGGTTAACTTCCCACATGATTATGAGTAGTTTGAAAGTTGATTCATGGCTGTACACATCAACACAAAAAAGTTGTTATCTCAGTGCATGTAATGCTTAGACAATACAAATAGTATACATTTCAATTTTACACCAAAGTACTTACTGCAAACCTAATGGAAACAACTTAGATTAACTTCCCATATGATTCTGAGATGTCTGAAAGTTGTTTCATACCTGTGCACATCAAGACAAAAAAGTTGTTTTCTCAGTGCATGCAATGCTTTTACAATACAAATAGTATACATTTCAATTTTACACCAAAGCACTTACTGCAAACCTAATGGAAACACCTTAGGTCAACTTTCCACATGATTATGAGTAGTTTGAAAGTTGTTTCATGGCTGTACACATCAACACAAAAAAGTTGTTATCTTAGTGCATGCAATGCTTCGACAATACAAATAGTATGCATTTCAATTTTACACCAAAGTACTTACTGCAAACGTAATGGAAACACCATAGGTTAACTTCCCACATGATTCTGAGATGTCTGAAAGTTGTTTCATAGCTGTGCACATAAAGACAAAAAAGTTGATTTCACAGTGAATAGAATGCTTTGACATAAAAGTAGTATACAATTCAATTGTACTCAAAAGTCCTGACTGCAAACCTAATGCAAACAGATTTGGTTGACTTCCCAGATGAGTATGACTAGGTTTAAAGTTGTTTCATGCCTCACTTCATCAAGACAAAAAAGTTAATTTCTCAGTACTACTATGCTCTGAATTTAAGGTAGTATACATCTCAATTTTACACCAAAGTACTTACTGCAAACTAATGGAAACACCTTAGGTTAACTTCCCACATGATTATGAGTAGTTTGAAAGTTGTTTCATGGCTGTACACATCAACACAAAAAAGTTGTTATCTCAGTGCATGCAATGCTTAGACAATACAGATAGTATACATTTCAATTTTACTCCAAAGCACTTACTGCAAACCTAATGGAAACACCATAGATTAACTTCCCACATGATTCTGAGATGTCTGAAAGTTGTTTCATAGCTTACACATAAAGACAAAAAAGTTGATTTCACAGTGAATAGAATGCTTTGACATAAAAGTAGTATACATTTCAATTTTACACCAAAGCACTTACTGCAAACCTAATGGAAACACTTTAGGTTAACTTTCCACATGATTATGAGTAGTTTGAAAGTTGTTTCATGGCTGTACACATCAACACAAAAAAGTTGTTATCTCAGTGCATGCAGTGCTTAAACAATACAAATAGTATACATTTCAATTTTACTCCAAAGCACTTACTGCAAACCTAATGGAAACACTTTAAGTTAACTTCCCACATGATTCTGAGATGTCTGAAAGTTGTTTCATACCTGTGCACATAAAGACAAAAAAGTTGATTTCACAGTGAATAGAATGCTTTGACATAAAAGTAGTATACATTTCAATTGTACTCAAAAGTCCTGACTGCAAACCTAATGCAAACAGATTTGGTTGACTTCCCAGATGAGTATGACTAGGTTTAAAGTTGTTTCATGCCTCACTTCATCAAGACAAAAAAGTTAATTTCTCAGTACGACTATGCTCTGACTTTAAGGTAGTATACATCTCAATTTTACACCAAAGTACTTACTGCAAACTAATGGAAACACCTTAGGTTAACTTCCCACATGATTATGAGTAGTTTGAAAGTTGTTTCATGGCTGTACACATCAACACAAAAAAGTTGTTATCTCAGTGCATGCAATGCTTCGACAATACAAATAGTATGCATTTCAATTTTACACCAAAGTACTTACTGCAAAGCTAATGGAAACACCATAGTTTAACTTCCCACATGATTCTGAGATGTCTGAAAGTTGTTTCATAGCTGTGCACATAAAGACAAAAAAGTTGATTTCACAGTGAATAGAATGCTTTGACATAAAAGTAGTATACAATTCAATTTTACACCAAAACACTTACTGCAAACCTAATGGAAACACTTTAGGTTAACTTTCCACATGATTATGAGTAGTTTGAAAGTTGTTTCATGGCTGTACACATCAACACAAAAAAGTTGTTATCTCAGTGCATGCAGTGCTTAAACAATACAAATAGTATACATTTCAATATTACTCCAAAGCACTTACTGCAAACCTAATGGAAACACTTTAATTTAACTTCCCACATGATTCTGAGATGTCTGAAAGTTGTTTCATACCTGTGCACATAAAGACAAAAAAGTTGATTTCACAGTGAATAGAATGCTTTGACATAAAAGTAGTATACATTTCAATTGTACTCAAAAGTCCTGACTGCAAACCTAATGCAAACAGATTTGGTTGACTTCCCAGATGAGTATGACTAGGTTTAAAGTTGTTTCATGCCTCACTTCATCAAGACAAAAAAGTTAATTTCTCAGTACGACTATGCTCTGACTTTAAGGTAGTATACATCTCAATTTTACACCAAAGTACTTACTGCAAACTAATGGAAACACCTTAGGTTAACTTCCCACATGATTATGAGTAGTTTGAAAGTTGATTCATGGCTGTACACATCAACACAAAAAAGTTGTTATCTCAGTGCATGTAATGCTTAGACAATACAAATAGTATACATTTCAATTTTACACCAAAGTACTTACTGCAAACCTAATGGAAACAACTTAGATTAACTTCCCATATGATTCTGAGATGTCTGAAAGTTGTTTCATACCTGTGCACATCAAGACAAAAAAGTTGTTTTCTCAGTGCATGCAATGCTTTTACAATACAAATAGTATACATTTCAATTTTACACCAAAGCACTTACTGCAAACCTAATGGAAACACCACAGGTTAACTTCCCACATGATTCTGAGATGTCTGAAAGTTGTTTCATAGCTGTGCACATAAAGACAAAAAAGTTGATTTCACAGTGAATAGAATGCTTTGACATAAAAGAGTATACAATTCAATTGTACTCAAAAGTCCTGACTGCAAACCTAATGCAAACAGATTTGGTTGACTTCCCAGATGAGTATGACTAGGTTTAAAGTTGTTTCATGCCTCAGTTCATCAAGACAAAAAAGTTAATTTCTCAGTACTACTATGCTCTGAATTTAAGGTAGTATACATCTCAATTTTACACCAAAGTACTTACTGCAAACTAATGGAAACACCTTAGGTTAACTTCCCACATGATTATGAGTAGTTTGAAAGTTGTTTCATGGCTGTACACATCAACACAAAAAAGTTGTTATCTCAGTGCATGCAATGCTTAGACAATACAGATAGTATACATTTCAATTTTACTCCAAAGCACTTACTGCAAACCTAATGGAAACACCATAGGTTAACTTCCCACATGATTCTGAGATGTCTGAAAGTTGTTTCATAGCTTACACATAAAGACAAAAAAGTTGATTTCACAGTGAATAGAATGCTTTGACATAAAAGTAGTATACATTTCAATTTTACACCAAAGCACTTACTGCAAACCTAATGGAAACACTTTAGGTTAACTTTCCACATGATTATGAGTAGTTTGAAAGTTGTTTCATGCCTGTACACATCAACACAAAAAAGTTGTTATCTCAGTGCATGCAGTGCTTAAACAATACAAATAGTATACATTTCAATTTTACTCCAAAGCACTTACTGCAAACCTAATGGAAACACTTTAAGTTAACTTCCCACATGATTCTGAGATGTCTGAAAGTTGTTTCATACCTGTGCACATAAAGACAAAAAAGTTGATTTCACAGTGAGTAGAATGATTTGACATAAAAGTAGTATACATTTCAATTGTACTCAAAAGTCCTGACTGCAAACTTAATGCAAACAGATTTGGTTAACTTCCCAGATGAGTATGACTAGGTTTAAAGTTTTTCATGCCTGAGTTCATCAAGACAAAAAAGTTACTTTCTCAGTACTACTATGCTCTGACATTAAGGTAGTATACATCTCAATTTTACACCAAAGTACTTACTGCAAACTAATGGAAACACCTTAGGTTAACTTCCCACATGATTATGAGTAGTTTGAAAGTTGATTCATGGCTGTACACATCAACACAAAAAAGTTGTTATCTCAGTGCATGTAATGCTTAGACAATACAAATAGTATACATTTCAATTTTACACCAAAGTACTTACTGCAAACCTAATGGAAACAACTTAGATTAACTTCCCATATGATTCTGAGATGTCTGAAAGTTGTTTCATACCTGTGCACATCAAGACAAAAAAGTTGTTTTCTCAGTGCATGCAATGCTTTTACAATACAAATAGTATACATTTCAATTTTACACCAAAGCACTTACTGCAAACCTAATGGAAACACCTTAGGTCAACTTTCCACATGATTATGAGTAGTTTGAAAGTTGTTTCATGGCTGTACACATCAACACAAAAAAGTTGTTATCTCAGTGCATGCAATGCTTAGACAATTCAAATAGTATACATTTCAATTTTACACCAAAGCACTTACTGCAAACCTAATGGAAACAACTTAGGTTAACTTCCCACATGATTCTGAGATGTCTGAAAGTTGTTTCATACCTGTGCACATAAAGACAAAAAAGTTGATTTCACAGTGAATAGAATGCTTTGACATAAAAGTAGTATACATTTCAATTGTACTCAAAAGTCCTGACTGCAAACCTAATGCAAACAGATTTGGTTGACTTCCCAGATGAGTATGACTAGGTTTAAAGTTGTTTCATGCCTCACTTCATCAAGACAAAAAAGTTAATTTCTCAGTACTACTATGCTCTGACTTTAAGGTAGTATACATCTCAATTTTACACCAAAGTACTTACTGCAAACTAATGGAAACAGCTTAGGTTAACTTCCCACATGATTATGAGTAGTTTGAAAGTTGATTCATGGCTGTACACATCAACACAAAAAAGTTGTTATCTCAGTGCATGTAATGCTTAGACAATACAAATAGTATACATTTCAATTTTACACCAAAGTACTTACTGCAAACCTAATGGAAACAACTTAGATTAACTTCCCATATGATTCTGAGATGTCTGAAAGTTGTTTCATAGCTGTGCACATAAAGACAAAAAAGTTGTTTTCTCAGTGAATAGAATGCTTTAACATAAAAGTAGTATACATTTCAATTTTACACCAAAGCACTTACTGCAAACCTAATGGAAACACCTTAGCTTAACTTTCCACATGATTATGAGTAGTTTGAAAGTTGTTTCATGGCTGTACACATCAACAGAAAAAAGTTGTTATCTCAGAGCATGCAATGCTTAGACAATACAAATAGTATACATTTCAATTTTACTCCAAACCACTTACTGCAAACCTAAAGGAAACACCTTAGGTTAACTTCCCACATGTTTATGAGTAGTTTGAAAGTTGTTTCATGGCTGTACACATCAACACAAAAAAGTTGTTATCTCAGTGCATGCAATGCTTCGACAATACAAATAGTATGCATTTCAATTTTACACCAAAGTACTTACTGCAAACCTAATGGAAACACCATAGGTTAACTTCCCACATGATTCTGAGATGTCTGAAAGTTGTTTCATACCTGTGCACATAAAGACAAAAAAGTTGATTTCACAGTGAATAGAATGCTTTGACATAAAAGTAGTATACATTACAATTGTACTCAAAAGTCCTGACTGCAAACCTAATGCAAACAGATTTGGTTGACTTCCCAGATGAGTATGACTAGGTTTAAAGTTGTTTCATGCCTCACTTCATCAACACAAAAAAGTTAATTTCTCAGTACGACTATGCTCTGACTTTAAGGTAGTATACATCTCAATTTTACACCAAAGTACTTACTGCAAACTAATGGAAACACTTTAGGTTAACTTCCCACATGATTATGAGTAGTTTGAAAGTTGTTTCATGGCTGTACACATCAACACAAAAAAGTTGTTATCTCAGTGCATGCAATGCTTCGACAATACAAATAGTATACATTTCAATTTTACACCAAAGTACTTACTGCAAACCTAATGGAAACAACTTAGATTAACTTCCCATATGATTCTGAGATGTCTGAAAGTTGTTTCATACCTGTGCACATCAAGACAAAAAAGTTGTTTTCTCAGTGCATGCAATGCTTTTACAATACAAATAGTATACATTTCAATTTTACACCAAAGCACTTACTGCAAACCTAATGGAAACACCTTAGGTCAACTTTCCAAATGATTATGAGTAGTTTGAAAGTTGTTTCATGGCTGTACACATCAACACAAAAAAGTTGTTATCTCAGTGCATGCAATGCTTAGACAATTCAAATAGTATACATTTCAATTTTACACCAAAGCACTTACTGCAAACCTAATGGAAACAACTTAGGTTAACTTCCCACATGATTCTGAGATGTCTGAAAGTTGTTTCATAGCTGTGCACATAAAGACAAAAAAGTTGATTTCACAGTGAATAGAATGCTTTGACATAAAAGTAGTATACATTTCAATTGTACTCGAAAGTCCTGACTGCAAACCTAATGCAAACAGATTTGGTTGACTTCCCAGATGAGTATGACTAGGTTTAAAGTTGTTTCATGCCTCACTTCATCAAGACAAAAAAGTTAATTTCTCAGTACGACTATGCTCTGACTTTAAGGTTGTATACATCTCAATTTTACACCAAAGTACTTACTGCAAACTAATGGAAACACCTTAGGTTAACTTCCCACATGATTATGAGTAGTTTGAAAGTTGTTTCATGGCTGTACACATCAACACAAAAAAGTTGTTATCTCAGTGCATGCAATGCTTCGACAATACAAATAGTATGCATTTCAATTTTACACCAAAGTACTTACTGCAAACCTAATGGAAACACCATAGGTTAACTTCCCACATGATTCTGAGATGTCTGAAAGTTGTTTCATAGCTGTGCACATAAAGACAAAAAAGTTGATTTCACAGTGAATAGAATGCTTTGACATAAAAGTAGTATACAATTCAATTGTACTCAAAAGTCCTGACTGCAAACCTAATGCAAACAGATTTGGTTGACTTCCCAGATGAGTATGACTAGGTTTAAAGTTGTTTCATGCCTCAGTTCATCAAGACAAAAAAGTTAATTTCTCAGTACTACTATGCTCTGAATTTAAGGTAGTATACATCTCAATTTTACACCAAAGTACTTACTGCAAACTAATGGAAACACCTTAGGTTAACTTCCCACATGATTATGAGTAGTTTGAAAGTTGTTTCATGGCTGTACACATCAACACAAAAAAGTTGTTATCTCAGTGCATGCAATGCTTAGACAATACAGATAGTATAGATTTCAATTTTACTCCAAAGCACTTACTGCAAACCTAATGGAAACACCATAGGTTAACTTCCCACATGATTCTGAGATGTCTGAAAGTTGTTTCATAGCTTACACATAAAGACAAAAAAGTTGATTTCACAGTGAATAGAATGCTTTGACATAAAAGTAGTATACATTTCAATTTTACACCAAAGCACTTACTGCAAACCTAATGGAAACACTTTAGGTTAACTTTCCACATGATTATGAGTAGTTTGAAAGTTGTTTCATGCCTGTACACATCAACACAAAAAAGTTGTTATCTCAGTGCATGCAGTGCTTAAACAATACAAATAGTATACATTTCAATTTTACTCCAAAGCACTTACTGCAAACCTAATGGAAACACTTTAAGTTAACTTCCCACATGATTCTGAGATGTCTGAAAGTTGTTTCATACCTGTGCACATAAAGACAAAAAAGTTGATTTCACAGTGAGTAGAATGATTTGACATAAAAGTAGTATACATTTCAATTGTGCTCAAAAGTCCTGACTGCAAACTTAATGCAAACAGATTTGGTTAACTTCCCAGATGAGTATGACTAGGTTTAAAGTTTTTCATGCCTGAGTTCATCAAGACAAAAAAGTTACTTTCTCAGTACTACTATGCTCTGACATTAAGGTAGTATACATCTCAATTTTACACCAAAGTACTTACTGCAAACTAATGGAAACACCTTAGGTTAACTTCCCACATGATTATGAGTAGTTTGAAAGTTGATTCATGGCTGTACACATCAACACAAAAAAGTTGTTATCTCAGTGCATGTAATGCTTAGACAATACAAATAGTATACATTTCAATTTTACACCAAAGTACTTACTGCAAACCTAATGGAAACAACTTAGATTAACTTCCCATATGATTCTGAGATGTCTGAAAGTTGTTTCATACCTGTGCACATCAAGACAAAAAAGTTGTTTTCTCAGTGCATGCAATGCTTTTACAATACAAATAGTATACATTTCAATTTTACACCAAAGCACTTACTGCAAACCTAATGGAAACACCTTAGGTCAACTTTCCACATGATTATGAGTAGTTTGAAAGTTGTTTCATGGCTGTACACATCAACACAAAAAAGTTGTTATCTCAGTGCATGCAATGCTTAGACAATTCAAATAGTATACATTTCAATTTTACACCAAAGCACTTACTGCAAACCTAATGGAAACAACTTAGGTTAACTTCCCACATGATTCTGAGATGTCTGAAAGTTGTTTCATACCTGTGCACATAAAGACAAAAAAGTTGATTTCACAGTGAATAGAATGCTTTGACATAAAAGTAGTATACATTTCAATTGTACTCAAAAGTCCTGACTGCAAACCTAATGCAAACAGATTTGGTTGACTTCCCAGATGAGTATGACTAGGTTTAAAGTTGTTTCATGCCTCACTTCATCAAGACAAAAATGTTAATTTCTCAGTACTACTATGCTCTGACTTTAAGGTAGTATACATCTCAATTTTACACCAAAGTACTTACTGCAAACTAATGGAAACACCTTAGGTTAACTTCCCACATGTTTATGAGTAGTTTGAAAGTTGATTCATGGCTGTACACATCAACACAAAAAAGTTGTTATCTCAGTGCATGTAATGCTTAGACAATACAAATAGTATACATTTCAATTTTACACCAAAGTACTTACTGCAAACCTAATGGAAACAACTTAGATTAACTTCCCATATGATTCTGAGATGTCTGAAAGTTGTTTCATAGCTGTGCACATAAAGACAAAAAAGTTGTTTTCTCAGTGAATACAATGCTTTAACATAAAAGTAGTATACATTTCAATTTTACACCAAAGCACTTACTGCAAACCTAATGGAAACACCTTAGGTCAACTTTCCACATGATTATGAGTAGTTTGAAAGTTGTTTCATGGCTGTACACATCAACAGAAAAAAGTTGTTATCTCAGAGCATGCAATGCTTAGACAATACAAATAGTATACATTTCAATTTTACTCCAAAGCACTTACTGCAAACCTAAAGGAAACACCATAGGTTAACTTCCCACATGATTCTGAGATGTCTGAAAGTTGTTTCATACCTGTGCACATAAAGACAAAAAAGTTGATTTCACAGTGAGTAGAATGATTTGACATAAAAGTAGTATACATTTCAATTGTACTCAAAAGTCCTGACTGCAAACTTAATGCAAACAGATTTGGTTAACTTCCCAGATGAGTATGACTAGGTTTAAAGTTTTTCATGCCTGAGTTCATCAAGACAAAAAAGTTACTTTCTCAGTACTACTATGCTCTGACATTAAGGTAGTATACATCTCAATTTTACACCAAAGTACTTACTGCAAACTAATGGAAACACCTTAGGTTAACTTCCCACATGATTATGAGTAGTTTGAAAGTTGATTCATGGCTGTACACATCAACACAAAAAAGTTGTTATCTCAGTGCATGTAATGCTTAGACAATACAAATAGTATACATTTCAATTTTACACCAAAGTACTTACTGCAAACCTAATGGAAACAACTTAGATTAACTTCCCATATGATTCTGAGATGTCTGAAAGTTGTTTCATACCTGTGCACATCAAGACAAAAAAGTTGTTTTCTCAGTGCATGCAATGCTTTTACAATACAAATAGTATACATTTCAATTTTACACCAAAGCACTTACTGCAAACCTAATGGAAACACCTTAGGTCAACTTTCCACATGATTATGAGTAGTTTGAAAGTTGTTTCATGGCTGTACACATCAACACAAAAAAGTTGTTATCTCAGTGCATGCAATGCTTAGACAATTCAAATAGTATACATTTCAATTTTACACCAAAGCACTTACTGCAAACCTAATGGAAACAACTTAGGTTAACTTCCCACATGATTCTGAGATGTCTGAAAGTTGTTTCATACCTGTGCACATAAAGACAAAAAAGTTGATTTCACAGTGAATAGAATGCTTTGACATAAAAGTAGTATACATTTCAATTGTACTCAAAAGTCCTGACTGCAAACCTAATGCAAACAGATTTGGTTGACTTCCCAGATGAGTATGACTAGGTTTAAAGTTGTTTCATGCCTCACTTCATCAAGACAAAAATGTTAATTTCTCAGTACTACTATGCTCTGACTTTAAGGTAGTATACATCTCAATTTTACACCAAAGTACTTACTGCAAACTAATGGAAACACCTTAGGTTAACTTCCCACATGTTTATGAGTAGTTTGAAAGTTGATTCATGGCTGTACACATCAACACAAAAAAGTTGTTATCTCAGTGCATGTAATGCTTAGACAATACAAATAGTATACATTTCAATTTTACACCAAAGTACTTACTGCAAACCTAATGGAAACAACTTAGATTAACTTCCCATATGATTCTGAGATGTCTGAAAGTTGTTTCATAGCTGTGCACATAAAGACAAAAAAGTTGTTTTCTCAGTGAATACAATGCTTTAACATAAAAGTAGTATACATTTCAATTTTACACCAAAGCACTTACTGCAAACCTAATGGAAACACCTTAGGTCAACTTTCCACATGATTATGAGTAGTTTGAAAGTTGTTTCATGGCTGTACACATCAACAGAAAAAAGTTGTTATCTCAGAGCATGCAATGCTTAGACAATACAAATAGTATACATTTCAATTTTACTCCAAAGCACTTACTGCAAACCTAAAGGAAACACCATAGGTTAACTTCCCACATGATTCTGAGATGTCTGAAAGTTGTTTCATAGCTGTGCACATAAAGAGAAAAAAGTTGATTTCACAGTGAATAGAATGCTTTGACATAAAAGTAGTATACATTTCAATTGTACTCAAAAGTCCTGACTGCAAACCTAATGCAAACAGAGTTGGTTGACTTCCCAGATGAGTATGACTAGGTTTAAAGTTGTTTCATGCCTCACTTCATCAAGACAAAAAAGTTAATTTCTCAGTACTACTATGCTCTGACTTTAAGGTAGTATACATCTCAATTTTACACCAAAGTACTTACTGCAAACTAATGGAAACACCTTAGGTTAACTTCCCACATGTTTATGAGTAGTTTGAAAGTTGTTTCATGGCTGTACACATCAACACAAAAAAGTTGTTATCTCAGTGCATGCAATGCTTCGACAATACAAATAGTATGCATTTCAATTTTACACCAAAGTACTTACTGCAAACCTAATGGAAACACCATAGGTTAACTTCCCACATGATTCTGAGATGTCTGAAAGTTGTTTCATAGCTGTGCACATAAAGACAAAAAAGTTGATTTCACAGTGAATAGAATGCTTTGACATAAAAGTAGTATACAATTCAATTGTACTCAAAAGTCCTGACTGCAAACCTAATGCAAACAGATTTGGTTGACTTCCCAGATGAGTATGACTAGGTTTAAAGTTGTTTCATGCCTCAGTTCATCAAGACAAAAAAGTTAATTTCTCAGTACTACTATGCTCTGAATTTAAGGTAGTATACATCTCAATTTTACACCAAAGTACTTACTGCAAACTAATGGAAACACCTTAGGTTAACTTCCCACATGATTATGAGTAGTTTGAAAGTTGTTTCATGGCTGTACACATCAACACAAAAAAGTTGTTATCTCAGTGCATGCAATGCTTAGACAATACAGATAGTATACATTTCAATTTTACTCCAAAGCACTTACTGCAAACCTAATGGAAACACCATAGGTTAACTTCCCACATGATTCTGAGATGTCTGAAAGTTGTTTCATAGCTTACACATAAAGACAAAAAAGTTGATTTCACAGTGAATAGAATGATTTGACATAAAAGTAGTATACATTTCAATTGTACTCAAAAGTCCTGACTGCAAACTTAATGCAAACAGATTTGGTTAACTTCCCAGATGAGTATGACTAGGTTTAAAGTTTTTCATGCCTGAGTTCATCAAGACAAAAAAGTTACTTTCTCAGTACTACTATGTTCTGACATTAAGGTAGTATACATCTCAATTTTACACCAAAGTACTTACTGCAAACTAATGGAAACACCTTAGGTTAACTTCCCACATGATTATGAGTAGTTTGAAAGTTGATTCATGGCTGTACACATCAACACAAAAAAGTTGTTATCTCAGTGCATGTAATGCTTAGACAATACAAATAGTATACATTTCAATTTTACACCAAAGTACTTACTGCAAACCTAATGGAAACAACTTAGATTAACTTCCCATATGATTCTGAGATGTCTGAAAGTTGTTTCATACCTGTGCACATCAAGACAAAAAAGTTGTTTTCTCAGTGCATGCAATGCTTTTACAATACAAATAGTATACATTTCAATTTTACACCAAAGCACTTACTGCAAACCTAATGGAAACACCTTAGGTCAACTTTCCACATGATTATGAGTAGTTTGAAAGTTGTTTCATGGCTGTACACATCAACACAAAAAAGTTGTTATCTCAGTGCATGCAATGCTTAGACAATTCAAATAGTATACATTTCAATTTTACACCAAAGCACTTACTGCAAACCTAATGGAAACAACTTAGGTTAACTTCCCACATGATTCTGAGATGTCTGAAAGTTGTTTCATAGCTGTGCACATAAAGACAAAAAAGTTGATTTCACAGTGAATAGAATGCTTTGACATAAAAGTAGTATACATTTCAATTTTACACCAAAGCACTTACTGCAAACCTAATGGAAACACTTTAGGTTAACTTTCCACATGATTATGAGTAGTTTGAAAGTTGTTTCATGCCTGTACACATCAACACAAAAAAGTTGTTATCTCAGTGCATGCAGTGCTTAAACAATACAAATAGTATACATTTCAATTTTACTCCAAAGCACTTACTGCAAACCTAATGGAAACACTTTAAGTTAACTTCCCACATGATTCTGAGATGTCTGAAAGTTGTTTCATACCTGTGCACATAAAGACAAAAAAGTTGATTTCACAGTGAGTAGAATGATTTGACATAAAAGTAGTATAAATTTCAATTGTACTCAAAAGTCCTGACTGCAAACTTAATGCAAACAGATTTGGTTAACTTCCCAGATGAGTATGACTAGGTTTAAAGTTTTTCATGCCTGAGTTCATCAAGACAAAAAAGTTACTTTCTCAGTACTACTATGCTCTGACATTAAGGTAGTATACATCTCAATTTTACACCAAAGTACTTACTGCAAACTAATGGAAACACCTTAGGTTAACTTCCCACATGATTATGAGTAGTTTGAAAGTTGATTCATGGCTGTACACATCAACACAAAAAAGTTGTTATCTCAGTGCATGTAATGCTTAGACAATACAAATAGTATACATTTCAATTTTACACCAAAGTACTTACTGCAAACCTAATGGAAACAACTTAGATTAACTTCCCATATGATTCTGAGATGTCTGAAAGTTGTTTCATACCTGTGCACATCAAGACAAAAAAGTTGTTTTCTCAGTGCATGCAATGCTTTTACAATACAAATAGTATACATTTCAATTTTACACCAAAGCACTTACTGCAAACCTAATGGAAACACCTTAGGTCAACTTTCCACATGATTATGAGTAGTTTGAAAGTTGTTTCATGGCTGTACACATCAACACAAAAAAGTTGTTATCTCAGTGCATGCAATGCTTAGACAATTCAAATAGTATACATTTCAATTTTACACCAAAGCACTTACTGCAAACCTAATGGAAACAACTTAGGTTAACTTCCCACATGATTCTGAGATGTCTGAAAGTTGTTTCATAGCTGTGCACATAAAGACAAAAAAGTTGATTTCACAGTGAATAGAATGCTTTGACATAAAAGTAGTATACATTTCAATTGTACTCAAAAGTCCTGACTGCAAACCTAATGCAAACAGATTTGGTTGACTTCCCAGATGAGTATGACTAGGTTTAAAGTTGTTTCATGCCTCAGTTCATCAAGACAAAAAAGTTAATTTCTCAGTACTACTATGCTCTGACTTTAAGGTAGTATACATCTCAATTTTACACCAAAGTACTTACTGCAAACTAATGGAAACACCTTAGGTTAACTTCCCACATGATTATGAGTAGTTTGAAAGTTGTATCATGGCTGTACACATCAACACAAAAAAGTTGTTATCTCAGTGCATGCAATGCTTCGACAATACAAATAGTATGCATTTCAATTTTACACCAAAGTACTTACTGCAAACCTAATGGAAACACCATAGTTTAACTTCCCACATGATTCTGAGATGTCTGAAAGTTGTTTCATAGCTGTGCACATAAAGACAAAAAAGTTGATTTCACAGTGAATAGAATGCTTTGACATAAAAGTAGTATACAATTCAATTTTACACCAAAACACTTACTGCAAACCTAATGGAAACACTTTAGGTTAACTTTCCACATGATTATGAGTAGTTTGAAAGTTGTTTCATGGCTGTACACATCAACACAAAAAAGTTGTTATCTCAGTGCATGCAGTGCTTAAACAATACAAATAGTATACATTTCAATATTACTCCAAAGCACTTACTGCAAACCTAATGGAAACACTTTAATTTAACTTCCCACATGATTCTGAGATGTCTGAAAGTTGTTTCATACCTGTGCACATAAAGACAAAAAAGTTGATTTCACAGTGAATAGAATGCTTTGACATAAAAGTAGTATACATTTCAATTGTACTCAAAAGTCCTGACTGCAAACCTAATGCAAACAGATTTGGTTGACTTCCCAGATGAGTATGACTAGGTTTAAAGTTGTTTCATGCCTCACTTCATCAAGACAAAAAAGTTAATTTCTCAGTACGACTATGCTCTGACTTTAAGGTAGTATACATCTCAATTTTACACCAAAGTACTTACTGCAAACTAATGGAAACACCTTAGGTTAACTTCCCACATGATTATGAGTAGTTTGAAAGTTGTTTCATGGCTGTACACATCAACACAAAAAAGTTGTTATCTCAGTGCATGCAATGCTTCGTCAATACAAATAGTATGCATTTCAATTTTACACCAAAGTACTTACTGCAAACCTAATGGAAACACCATAGGTTAACTTCCCACATGATTCTGAGATGTCTGAAAGTTGTTTCATAGCTGTGCACATAAAGACAAAAAAGTTGATTTCACAGTGAATAGAATGCTTTGACATAAAAGTAGTATACAATTCAATTGTACTCAAAAGTCCTGACTGCAAACCTAATGCAAACAGATTTGGTTGACTTCCCAGATGAGTATGACTAGGTTTAAAGTTGTTTCATGCCTCAGTTCATCAAGACAAAAAAGTTAATTTCTCAGTACTACTATGCTCTGAATTTAAGGTAGTATACATCTCAATTTTACACCAAAGTACTTACTGCAAACTAATGGAAACACCTTAGGTTAACTTGCCACATGATTATGAGTAGTTTGAAAGTTGTTTCATGGCTGTACACATCAACACAAAAAAGTTGTTATCTCAGTGCATGCAATGCTTAGACAATACAGATAGTATACATTTCAATTTTACTCCAAAGCACTTACTGCAAACCTAATGGAAACACCATAGGTTAACTTCCCACATGATTCTGAGATGTCTGAAAGTTGTTTCATAGCTTACACATAAAGACAAAAAAGTTGATTTCACAGTGAATAGAATGCTTTGACATAAAAGTAGTATACATTTCAATTTTACACCAAAGCACTTACTGCAAACCTAATGGAAACACTTTAGGTTAACTTTCCACATGATTATGAGTAGTTTGAAAGTTGTTTCATGCCTGTACACATCAACACAAAAAAGTTGTTATCTCAGTGCATGCAGTGCTTAAACAATACAAATAGTATACATTTCAATTTTACTCCAAAGCACTTACTGCAAACCTAATGGAAACACTTTAAGTTAACTTCCCACATGATTCTGAGATGTCTGAAAGTTGTTTCATACCTGTGCACATAAAGACAAAAAAGTTGATTTCACAGTGAGTAGAATGATTTGACATAAAAGTAGTATACATTTCAATTGTACTCAAAAGTCCTGACTGCAAACTTAATGCAAACAGATTTGGTTAACTTCCCAGATGAGTATGACTAGGTTTAAAGTTTTTCATGCCTGAGTTCATCAAGACAAAAAAGTTACTTTCTCAGTACTACTATGCTCTGACATTAAGGTAGTATACATCTCAATTTTACACCAAAGTACTTACTGCAAACTAATGGAAACACCTTAGGTTAACTTCCCACATGATTATGAGTAGTTTGAAAGTTGATTCATGGCTGTACACATCAACACAAAAAAGTTGTTATCTCAGTGCATGTAATGCTTAGACAATACAAATAGTATACATTTCAATTTTACACCAAAGTACTTACTGCAAACCTAATGGAAACAACTTAGATTAACTTCCCATATGATTCTGAGATGTCTGAAAGTTGTTTCATACCTGTGCACATCAAGACAAAAAAGTTGTTTTCTCAGTGCATGCAATGCTTTTACAATACAAATAGTATACATTTCAATTTTACACCAAAGCACTTACTGCAAACCTAATGGAAACACCTTAGGTCAACTTTCCACATGATTATGAGTAGTTTGAAAGTTGTTTCATGGCTGTACACATCAACACAAAAAAGTTGTTATCTCAGTGCATGCAATGCTTAGACAATTCAAATAGTATACATTTCAATTTTACACCAAAGCACTTACTGCAAACCTAATGGAAACAACTTAGGTTAACTTCCCACATGATTCTGAGATGTCTGAAAGTTGTTTCATACCTGTGCACATAAAGACAAAAAAGTTGATTTCACAGTGAATAGAATGCTTTGACATAAAAGTAGTATACATTTCAATTGTACTCAAAAGTCCTGACTGCAAACCTAATGCAAACAGATTTGGTTGACTTCCCAGATGAGTATGACTAGGTTTAAAGTTGTTTCATGCCTCACTTCATCAAGACAAAAAAGTTAATTTCTCAGTACTACTATGCTCTGACTTTAAGGTAGTATACATCTCAATTTTACACCAAAGTACTTACTGCAAACTAATGGAAACACCTTAGGTTAACTTCCCACATGATTATGAGTAGTTTGAAAGTTGATTCATGGCTGTACACATCAACACAAAAAAGTTGTTATCTCAGTGCATGTAATGCTTAGACAATACAAATAGTATACATTTCAATTTTACACCAAAGTACTTACTGCAAACCTAATGGAAACAACTTAGATTAACTTCCCATATGATTCTGAGATGTCTGAAAGTTGTTTCATAGCTGTGCACATAAAGACAAAAAAGTTGTTTTCTCAGTGAATAGAATGCTTTAACATAAAAGTAGTATACATTTCAATTTTACACCAAAGCACTTACTGCAAACCTAATGGAAACACCTTAGCTTAACTTTCCACATGATTATGAGTAGTTTGAAAGTTGTTTCATGGCTGTACACATCAACAGAAAAAAGTTGTTATCTCAGAGCATGCAATGCTTAGACAATACAAATAGTATACATTTCAATTTTACTCCAAAGCACTTACTGCAAACCTAAAGGAAACACCTTAGGTTAACTTCCCACATGTTTATGAGTAGTTTGAAAGTTGTTTCATGGCTGTACACATCAACACAAAAAAGTTGTTATCTCAGTGCATGCAATGCTTCGACAATACAAATAGTATGCATTTCAATTTTACACCAAAGTACTTACTGCAAACCTAATGGAAACACCATAGGTTAACTTCCCACATGATTCTGAGATGTCTGAAAGTTGTTTCATAGCTGTGCACATAAAGACAAAAAAGTTGATTTCACAGTGAATAGAATGCTTTGACATAAAAGTAGTATACATTTCAATTGTACTCGAAAGTCCTGACTGCAAACCTAATGCAAACAGATTTGGTTGACTTCCCAGAGGAGTATGACTAGGTTTAAAGTTGTTTCATGCCTCACTTCATCAAGACAAAAAAGTTAATTTCTCAGTACGACTATGCTCTGACTTTAAGGTTGTATACATCTCAATTTTACACCAAAGTACTTACTGCAAACTAATGGAAACACCTTAGGTTAACTTCCCACATGATTATGAGTAGTTTGAAAGTTGTTTCATGGCTGTACACATCAACACAAAAAAGTTGTTATCTCAGTGCATGCAATGCTTCGACAATACAAATAGTATGCATTTCAATTTTACACCAAAGTACTTACTGCAAACCTAATGGAAACACCATAGGTTAACTTCCCACATGATTCTGAGATGTCTGAAAGTTGTTTCATAGCTGTGCACATAAAGACAAAAAAGTTGATTTCACAGTGAATAGAATGCTTTGACATAAAAGTAGTATACAATTCAATTGTACTCAAAAGTCCTGACTGCAAACCTAATGCAAACAGATTTGGTTGACTTCCCAGATGAGTATGACTAGGTTTAAAGTTGTTTCATGCCTCAGTTCATCAAGACAAAAAAGTTAATTTCTCAGTACTACTATGCTCTGAATTTAAGGTAGTATACATCTCAATTTTACACCAAAGTACTTACTGCAAACTAATGGAAACACCTTAGGTTAACTTCCCACATGATTATGAGTAGTTTGAAAGTTGTTTCATGGCTGTACACATCAACACAAAAAAGTTGTTATCTCAGTGCATGCAATGCTTAGACAATACAGATAGTATAGATTTCAATTTTACTCCAAAGCACTTACTGCAAACCTAATGGAAACACCATAGGTTAACTTCCCACATGATTCTGAGATGTCTGAAAGTTGTTTCATAGCTTACACATAAAGACAAAAAAGTTGATTTCACAGTGAATAGAATGCTTTGACATAAAAGTAGTATACATTTCAATTTTACACCAAAGCACTTACTGCAAACCTAATGGAAACACTTTAGGTTAACTTTCCACATGATTATGAGTAGTTTGAAAGTTGTTTCATGCCTGTACACATCAACACAAAAAAGTTGTTATCTCAGTGCATGCAGTGCTTAAACAAAACAAATAGTATACATTTCAATTTTACTCCAAAGCACTTACTGCAAACCTAATGGAAACACTTTAAGTTAACTTCCCACATGATTCTGAGATGTCTGAAAGTTGTTTCATACCTGTGCACATAAAGACAAAAAAGTTGATTTCACAGTGAGTAGAATGATTTGACATAAAAGTAGTATACATTTCAATTGTACTCAAAAGTCCTGACTGCAAACTTAATGCAAACAGATTTAGTTAACTTCCCAGATGAGTATGACTAGGTTTAAAGTTTTTCATGCCTGAGTTCATCAAGACAAAAAAGTTACTTTCTCAGTACTACTATGCTCTGACATTAAGGTAGTATACATCTCAATTTTACACCAAAGTACTTACTGCAAACTAATGGAAACACCTTAGGTTAACTTCCCACATGATTATGAGTAGTTTGAAAGTTGATTCATGGCTGTACACATCAACACAAAAAAGTTGTTATCTCAGTGCATGTAATGCTTAGACAATACAAATAGTATACATTTCAATTTTACACCAAAGTACTTACTGCAAACCTAATGGAAACAACTTAGATTAACTTCCCATATGATTCTGAGATGTCTGAAAGTTGTTTCATACCTGTGCACATCAAGACAAAAAAGTTGTTTTCTCAGTGCATGCAATGCTTTTACAATACAAATAGTATACATTTCAATTTTACACCAAAGCACTTACTGCAAACCTAATGGAAACACCTTAGGTCAACTTTCCACATGATTATGAGTAGTTTGAAAGTTGTTTCATGGCTGTACACATCAACACAAAAAAGTTGTTATCTCAGTGCATGCAATGCTTAGACAATTCAAATAGTATACATTTCAATTTTACACCAAAGCACTTACTGCAAACCTAATGGAAACAACTTAGGTTAACTTCCCACATGATTCTGAGATGTCTGAAAGTTGTTTCATACCTGTGCACATAAAGACAAAAAAGTTGATTTCACAGTGAATAGAATGCTTTGACATAAAAGTAGTATACATTTCAATTGTACTCAAAAGTCCTGACTGCAAACCTAATGCAAACAGATTTGGTTGACTTCCCAGATGAGTATAATTAGGTTTAAAGTTGTTTCATGCCTCACTTCATCAAGACAAAAATGTTAATTTCTCAGTACTACTATGCTCTGACTTTAAGGTAGTATACATCTCAATTTTACACCAAAGTACTTACTGCAAACTAATGGAAACACCTTAGGTTAACTTCCCACATGTTTATGAGTAGTTTGAAAGTTGATTCATGGCTGTACACATCAACACAAAAAAGTTGTTATCTCAGTGCATGTAATGCTTAGACAATACAAATAGTATACATTTCAATTTTACACCAAAGTACTTACTGCAAACCTAATGGAAACAACTTAGATTAACTTCCCATATGATTCTGAGATGTCTGAAAGTTGTTTCATAGCTGTGCACATAAAGACAAAAAAGTTGTTTTCTCAGTGAATACAATGCTTTAACATAAAAGTAGTATACATTTCAATTTTACACCAAAGCACTTACTGCAAACCTAATGGAAACACCTTAGGTCAACTTTCCACATGATTATGAGTAGTTTGAAAGTTGTTTCATGGCTGTACACATCAACAGAAAAAAGTTGTTATCTCAGAGCATGCAATGCTTAGACAATACAAATAGTATACATTTCAATTTTACTCCAAAGCACTTACTGCAAACCTAAAGGAAACACCATAGGTTAACTTCCCACATGATTCTGAGATGTCTGAAAGTTGTTTCATAGCTGTGCACATAAAGAGAAAAAAGTTGATTTCACAGTGAATAGAATGCTTTGACATAAAAGTAGTATACATTTCAATTGTACTCAAAAGTCCTGACTGCAAACCTAATGCAAACAGAGTTGGTTGACTTCCCAGATGAGTATGACTTGGTTTAAAGTTGTTTCATGCCTCACTTCATCAAGACAAAAAAGTTAATTTCTCAGTACTACTATGCTCTGACTTTAAGGTAGTATACATCTCAATTTTACACCAAAGTACTTACTGCAAACTAATGGAAACACCTTAGGTTAACTTCCCACATGTTTATGAGTAGTTTGAAAGTTGTTTCATGGCTGTACACATCAACACAAAAAAGTTGTTATCTCAGTGCATGCAATGCTTCGACAATACAAATAGTATGCATTTCAATTTTACACCAAAGTACTTACTGCAAACCTAATGGAAACACCATAGGTTAACTTCCCACATGATTCTGAGATGTCTGAAAGTTGTTTCATAGCTGTGCACATAAAGACAAAAAAGTTGATTTCACAGTGAATAGAATGCTTTGACATAAAAGTAGTATACAATTCAATTGTACTCAAAAGTCCTGACTGCAAACCTAATGCAAACAGATTTGGTTGACACTTCCCAGATGAGTATGACTAGGTTTAAAGTTGTTTCATGCCTCACTTCATCAAGACAAAAAAGTTAATTTCTCAGTACGACTATGCTCTGACTTTAAGGTAGTATACATCTCAATTTTACACCAAAGTACTTACTGCAAACTAATGGAAACACCTTAGGTTAACTTCCACATGATTATGAGTAGTTTGAAAGTTGTTTCATGGCTGTACACATCAACACAAAAAAGTTGTTATCTCAGTGCATGCAATGCTTCGACAATACAAATAGCATGCATTTCAATTTTACACCAAAGTACTTACTGCAAACCTAATGGAAACACCATAGGTTAACTTCCCACATGATTCTGAGATGTCTGAAGTTGTTTCATAGCTGTGCACATAAAGACAAAAAAGTTGATTTCACAGTGAATAGAATGCTTTGACATAAAAGTAGTATACATTTCAATTTTACACCAAAGCACTTACTGCAAACCTAATGGAAACACTTAGGTTAACTTTCCACATGATTATGAGTAGTTTGAAAGTTGTTTCATGCCTGTACACATCAACACAAAAAAGTTGTTATCTCAGTGCATGCAGTGCTTAAACAATACAAATAGTATACATTTCAATTTTACTCCAAAGCACTTACTGCAAACCTAATGGAAACACTTTAAGTTAACTTCCCACATGATTCTGAGATGTCTGAAAGTTGTTTCATACCTGTGCACATAAAGACAAAAAAGTTGATTTCACAGTGAGTAGAATGATTTGACATAAAAGTAGTATACATTTCAATTGTACTCAAAAGTCCTGACTGCAAACTTAATGCAAACAGATTTGGTTAACTTCCCAGATGAGTATGACTAGGTTTAAAGTTTTTCATGCCTGAGTTCATCAAGACAAAAAAGTTACTTTCTCAGTACTACTATGTTCTGACATTAAGGTAGTATACAATCTCAATTTTACACAAAGTACTTACTGCAAACTAATGGAAACACCTTAGGTTAACTTCCCACATGATTATGAGTAGTTTGAAAGTTGATTCATAGCTGTACACATCAACACAAAAAAGTTGTTATCTCAGTGCATGTAATGCTTAGACAATACAAATAGTATACATTTCAATTTTACACCAAAGTACTTACTGCAAACCTAATGGAAACAACTTAGATTAACTTCCCATATGATTCTGAGATGTCTGAAAGTTGTTTCATACCTGTGCACATCAAGACAAAAAAGTTGTTTTCTCAGTGCATGCAATGCTTTTACAATACAAATAGTATACATTTCAATTTTACACCAAAGCACTTACTGCAAACCTAATGGAAACACCTTAGGTCAACTTTCCACATGATTATGAGTAGTTTGAAAGTTGTTTCATGGCTGTACACATCAACACAAAAAAGTTGTTATCTCAGTGCATGCAATGCTTAGACAATTCAAATAGTATACATTTCAATTTTACACCAAAGCACTTACTGCAAACCTAATGGAAACAACTTAGGTTAACTTCCCACATGATTCTGAGATGTCTGAAAGTTGTTTCATAGCTGTGCACATAAAGACAAAAAAGTTGATTTCACAGTGAATAGAATGCTTTGACATAAAAGTAGTATACATTTCAATTGTACTCAAAAGTCCTGACTGCAAACCTAATGCAAACAGATTTGGTTGACTTCCCAGATGAGTATGACTAGGTTTAAAGTTGTTTCATGCCTCAGTTCATCAAGACAAAAAAGTTAATTTCTCAGTACTACTATGCTCTGACTTTAAGGTAGTATACATCTCAATTTTACACCAAAGTACTTACTGCAAACTAATGGAAACACCTTAGGTTAACTTCCCACATGATTATGAGTAGTTTGAAAGTTGTATCATGGCTGTACACATGAACACAAAAAAGTTGTTATCTCAGTGCATGCAATGCTTCGACAATACAAATAGTATGCATTTCAATTTTACACCAAAGTACTTACTGCAAACCTAATGGAAACACCATAGTTTAACTTCCCACATGACTCTGAGATGTCTGAAAGTTGTTTCATAGCTGTGCACATAAAGACAAAAAAGTTGATTTCACAGTGAATAGAATGCTTTGACATAAAAGTAGTATACAATTCAATTTTACACCAAAACACTTACTGCAAACCTAATGGAAACACTTTAGGTTAACTTTCCACATGATTATGAGTAGTTTGAAAGTTCTTTCATGGCTGTACACATCAACACAAAAAAGTTGTTATCTCAGTGCATGCAGTGCTTAAACAATACAAATAGTATACATTTCAATATTACTCCAAAGCACTTACTGCAAACCTAATGGAAACACTTTAATTTAACTTCCCACATGATTCTGAGATGTCTGAAAGTTGTTTCATACCTGTGCACATAAAGACAAAAAAGTTGATTTCACAGTGAATAGAATGCTTTGACATAAAAGTAGTATACATTTCAATTGTACTCAAAAGTCCTGACTGCAAACCTAATGCAAACAGATTTGGTTGACTTCCCAGATGAGTATGACTAGGTTTAAAGTTGTTTCATGCCTCAGTTCATCAAGACAAAAAAGTTAATTTCTCAGTACTACTATGCTCTGACTTTAAGGTAGTATACATCTCAATTTTACACCAAAGTACTTACTGCAAACTAATGGAAACACCTTAGGTTAACTTCCCACATGATTATGAGTAGTTTGAAAGTTGTTTCATGGCTGTACACATCAACACAAAAAAGTTGTTATCTCAGTGCATGCAATGCTTCGACAATACAAATAGTAAGCATTTCAATTTTACACCAAAGTACTTACTGCAAACCTAATGGAAACACCATAGGTTAACTTCCCACATGATTCTGAGATGTCTGAAAGTTGTTTCATAGCTGTGCACATAAAGACAAAAAAGTTGACTTCACAGTGAATAGAATGCTTTGACATAAAAGTAGTATACATTTCAATTTTACACCAAAGCACTTACTGCAAACCTAATGGAAACACTTTAGGTTAACTTTCCACATGATTATGAGTAGTTTGAAAGTTGTTTCATGGCTGTACACATCAACACAAAAAAGTTGTTATCTCAGTGCATGCAATGCTTCGACAATACAAATAGTAAGCATTTCAATTTTACACCAAAGTACTTACTGCAAACCTAATGGAAACACCATAGGTTAACTTCCCACATGATTCTGAGATGTCTGAAAGTTGTTTCATACCTGTGCACATCAAGACAAAAAAGTTGATTTCACAGTGAGTAGAATGATTTGACATAAAAGTAGTATACATTTCAATTGTACTCAAAAGTCCTGACTGCAAACCTAATGCAAACCGATTTGGTTAACTTCCCAGATGAGTATGACTAGGTTTAAAGTTGTTTCATGCCTCAGTTCATCAAGACAAAAAAGTTAATTTCTCAGTACCACTATGCTCTGACTTTAAGGTAGTATACATCTCAATTTTACACCAAAGTACTTACTGCAAACTAATGGAAACACCTTAGGTTAACTTCCCACATGATTATGAGTAGTTTGAAAGTTGAATCATGGCTGTACACATCAACACAAAAAGTTGTTATCTCAGTGCATGTAATGCTTAGACAATACAAATAGTATGCATTTCAATTTTACACCAAAGTACTTACTGCAAACCTAATGGAAACAACTTAGATTAACTTCCCATATGATTCTGAGATGTCTGAAAGTTGTTTCAAACCTGTGCACATCAAGACAAAAAAGTTGTTTTCTCAGTGCATGCAATGCTTTTACAATACAAATAGTATACATTTCAATTTTACACCAAAGCACTTACTTCAAACCTAATGGAAACACCTTAGGTCAATTTTCCACATGATTATGAGTAGTTTGAAAGTTGTTTCATGGCTGTACACATCAACACAAAAAAGTTGTTATCTCAGTGCATGCAATGCTTAGACAATACAAATAGTATACATTTCAATTTTACACCAAAGCACTTACTGCAAACCTAATGGAAACAACTTAGGATAACTTCCCACATGATTCTGAGATGTCTGAAAGTTGTTTCATAGCTGTGCACATAAAGGCAAAAAAGTTGATTTCACAGTGAATAGAATGCTTTGACATAAAAGTAGTATACATTTCAATTGTACTCAAAAGTCCTGACTGCAAACCTAATGCAAACAGATTTGGTTGACTTCCCAGATGAGTATGACTAGGTTTAAAGTTGTTTCATGCCTCAGTTCATCAAGACAAAAAAGTTAATTTCTCAGTACTACTATGCTCTGAATTTAAGGTAGTATACATCTCAATTTTACACCAAAGTACTTACTGCAAACTAATGGAAACACCTTAGGTTAACTTCCCACATGATTATGAGTAGTTTGAAAGTTGTTTCATGGCTGTACACATCAACACAAAAAAGTTGTTATCTCAGTGCATGCAATGCTTAGACAATACAAATAGTATACATTTCAATTTTACTCCAAAGCACTTACTGCAAACCTAATGGAAACATCATAGGTTAACTTCTCACATGATTCTGAGATGTCTGAAAGTTGTTTCATACCTGTGCACATAAAGACAAAAAAGTTGATTTCACAGTGAGTAGAATGATTTGACATAAAAGTAGTATACATTTCAATTGTACTCAAAAGTCCTGACTGCAAACCTAATGCAAACAGATTTGGTTAACTTCCCAGATGAGTATGACTAAGTTTAAAGTTTTTCATGCCTCAGTTCATCAAGACAAAAAAGTTACTTTCTCAGTACTACTATGCTCTGACATTAAGGTAGTATACATCTCAATTTTACACCAAAGTACTTACTGCAAACTAATGGAAACACCTTAGGTTAACTTCCCACATGATTATGAGTAGTTTGAAAGTTGATTCATGGCTGTACACATCAACACAAAAAAGTTGTTATCTCAGTGCATGTAATGCTTAGACAATACAAATAGTATACATTTCAATTTTACACCAAAGTACTTACTGCAAACCTAATGGAAACAACTTAGATTAACTTCCCATATGATTCTGAGATGTCTGAAAGTTGTTTCATACCTGTGCACATCAAGACAAAGAAGTTGTTTTCTCAGTGCATGCAATGCTTAGACAATTCAAATAGTATACATTTCAATTTTACACCAAAGCACTTACTGCAAACCTAATGGAAACAACTTAGGGTAACTTCCCACATGATTCTGAGATGTCTGAAAGTTGTTTCATAGCTGTGCACATAAAGACAAAAAAGTTGATTTCCCAGTGAATAGAATGCTTTAACATAAAAGTAGTATACATTTCAATTTTACACCAAAGCACTTACTGCAAACCTAATGGAAACACCTTAGGTTAACTTTCCACATGATTATGAGTAGTTTGAAAGTTGTTTCATGGCTGTACACATCAACAGAAAAAAGTTGTTATCTCAGAGCATGCAATGCTTAGACAATACAAATAGTATACATTTCAATTTTACTCCAAAGCACTTACTGCAAACCTAAAGGAAACACCATAGGTTAACTTCCCTCATGATTCTGAGATGTCTGAAAGTTGTTTCATAGCTGTGCACATAAAGAGAAAAAAGTTGATTTCACAGTGAATAGAATGCTTTGACATAAAAGTAGTATACATTTCAATTGTACTCAAAAGTCCTGACTGCAAACCTAATGCAAACAGATTTGGTTGACTTCCCAGATGAGTATGACTAGGTTTAAAGTTGTTTCATGCCTCATTTCATCAAGACAAAAAAGTTAATTTCTCAGTACTACTATGCTCTGACTTTAAGGTAGTATACATCTCAATTTTACACCAAAGTACTTACTGCAAACTAATGGAAACACCTTAGGTTAACTTCCCACATGTTTATGAGTAGTTTGAAAGTTGTTTCATGGCTGTACACATCAACACAAAAAAGTTGTTATCTCAGTGCATGCAATGCTTAGACAATACAGATAGTATACATTTCAATTTTACTCCAAAGCACTTACTGCAAACCTAATGGAAACACCATAGGTTAACTTCCCACATGATTCTGAGATGTCTGAAAGTTGTTTCATAGCTTACACATAAAGACAAAAAAGTTGATTTCACAGTGAATAGAATGCTTTGACAGAAAAGTAGTATACATTTCAATTTTACACCAAAGCACTTACTGCAAACCTAATGGAAACACTTTAGGTTAACTTTCCACATGATTATGAGTAGTTTGAAAGTTGTTTCATGCCTGTACACATCAACACAAAGAAGTTGTTATCTCAGTGCATGCAGTGCTTAAACAATACAAATAGTATACATTTCAATTTTACTCCAAAGCACTTACTGCAAACCTAATGGAAACACTTTAAGTTAACTTCCCACATGATTCTGAGATGTCTGAAAGTTGTTTCATACCTGTGCACATAAAGACAAAAAAGTTGATTTCACAGTGAGTAGAATGATTTGACATAAAAGTAGTATACATTTCAATTGTACTCAAAAGTTCTGACTGCAAACTTAATGCAAACAGATTTGGTTAACTTCCCAGATGAGTATGACTAGGTTTAAAGTTTTTCATGCCTGAGTTCATCAAGACAAAAAAGTTACTTTCTCAGTACTACTATGCTCTGACATTAAGGTAGTATACATCTCAATTTTACACCAAAGTACTTACTGCAAACTAATGGAAACACCTTAGGTTAACTTCCCACATGATTATGAGTAGTTTGAAAGTTGATTCATGGCTGTACACATCAACACAAAAAAGTTGTTATCTCAGTGCATGTAATGCTTAGACAATACAAATAGTATACATTTCAATTTTACACCAAAGTACTTACTGCAAACCTAATGGAAACAACTTAGATTAACTTCCCATATGATTCTGAGATGTCTGAAAGTTGTTTCATACCTGTGCACATCAAGACAAAAAAGTTGTTTTCTCAGTGCATGCAATGCTTTTACAATACAAATAGTATACATTTCAATTTTACACCAAAGCACTTACTGCAATCCTAATGGAAACACCTTAGGTCAACTTTCCACATGATTATGAGTAGTTTGAAAGTTGTTTCATGGCTGTACACATCAACACAAAAAAGTTGTTATCTCAGTGCATGCAATGCTTAGACAATTCAAATAGTATACATTTCAATTTTACACCAAAGCACTTACTGCAAACCTAATGGAAACAACTTAGGTTAACTTCCCACATGATTCTGAGATGTCTGAAAGTTGTTTCATAGCTGTGCACATAAAGACAAAAAAGTTGATTTCACAGTGAATAGAATGCTTTGACATAAAAGTAGTATACATTTCAATTGTACTCAAAAGTCCTGACTGCAAACTTAATGCAAACAGATTTGGTTGACTTCCCAGATGAGTATGACTAGGTTTAAAGTTGTTTCATGCCTCAGTTCATCAAGACAAAAAAGTTAATTTCTCAGTACTACTATGCTCTGACTTTAAGGTAGTATACATCTCAATTTTACACCAAAGTACTTACTGCAAACTAATGGAAACACCTTAGGTTAACTTCCCACATGATTATGAGTAGTTTGAAAGTTGTATCCTGGCTGTACACATCAACACAAAAAAGTTGTTATCTCAGTGCATGCAATGCTTCGACAATACAAATAGTATGCATTTCAATTTTACACCAAAGTACTTACTGCAAACCTAATGGAAACACCATAGTTTAACTTCCCACATGATTCTGAGATGTCTGAAAGTTGTTTCATAGCTGTGCACATAAAGACAAAAAAGTTGATTTCACAGTGAATAGAATGCTTTGACATAAAAGTAGTATACAATTCAATTTTACACCAAAACACTTACTGCAAACCTAATGGAAACACTTTAGGTTAACTTTCCACATGATTATGAGTAGTTTGAAAGTTGTTTCATGGCTGTACACATCAACACAAAAAAGTTGTTATCTCAGTGCATGCAGTGCTTAAACAATACAAATAGTATACATTTCAATATTACTCCAAAGCACTTACTGCAAACCTAATGGAAACACTTTAATTTAACTTCCCACATGATTCTGAGATGTCTGAAAGTTGTTTCATACCTGTGCACATAAAGACAAAAAAGTTGATTTCACAGTGAATAGAATGCTTTGACATAAAAGTAGTATACAATTCAATTGTACTCAAAAGTCCTGACTGCAAACCTAATGCAAACAGATTTGGTTGACTTCCCAGATGAGTATGACTAGGTTTAAAGTTGTTTCATGCCTCAGTTCATCAAGACAAAAAAGTTAATTTCTCAGTACTACTATGCTCTGAATTTAAGGTAGTATACATCTCAATTTTACACCAAAGTACTTACTGCAAACTAATGGAAACACCTTAGGTTAACTTCCCACATGATTATGAGTAGTTTGAAAGTTGTTTCATGGCTGTACACATCAACACAAAAAAGTTGTTATCTCAGTGCATGCAATGCTTAGACAATACAGATAGTATACATTTCAATTTTACTCCAAAGCACTTACTGCAAACCTAATGGAAACACCATAGGTTAACTTCCCACATGATTCTGAGATGTCTGAAAGTTGTTTCATAGCTTACACATAAAGACAAAAAAGTTGATTTCACAGTGAATAGAATGCTTTGACATAAAAGTAGTATACATTTCAATTTTACACCAAAGCACTTACTGCAAACCTAATGGAAACACTTTAGGTTAGCTTTCCACATGATTATGAGTAGTTTGAAAGTTGTTTCATGCCTGTACACATCAACACAAAAAAGTTGTTATCTCAGTGCATGCAATGCTTCGACAATACAAATAGTAAGCATTTCAATTTTACACCAAAGTACTTACTGCAAACCTAATGGAAACACCATAGGTTAACTTCCCACATGATTCTGAGATGTCTGAAAGTTGTTTCATACCTGTGCACATCAAGACAAAAAAGTTGATTTCACAGTGAGTAGAATGATTTGACATAAAAGTAGTATACATTTCAATTGTACTCAAAAGTCCTGACTGCAAACCTAATGCAAACCGATTTGGTTAACTTCCCAGATGAGTATGACTAGGTTTAAAGTTGTTTCATGCCTCAGTTCATCAAGACAAAAAAGTTAATTTCTCAGTACCACTATGCTCTGACTTTAAGGTAGTATACATCTCAATTTTACACCAAAGTACTTACTGCAAACTAATGGAAACACCTTAGGTTAACTTCCCACATGATTATGAGTAGTTTGAAAGTTGATTCATGGCTGTACACATCAACACAAAAAGTTGTTATCTCAGTGCATGTAATGCTTAGACAATACAAATAGTATGCATTTCAATTTTACACCAAAGTACTTACTGCAAACCTAATGGAAACAACTTAGATTAACTTCCCATATGATTCTGAGATGTCTGAAAGTTGTTTCATACCTGTGCACATCAAGACAAAAAAGTTGTTTTCTCAGTGCATGCAATGCTTTTACAATACAAATAGTATACATTTCAATTTTACACCAAAGCACTTACTTCAAACCTAATGGAAACACCTTATGTCAATTTTCCACATGATTATGAGTAGTTTGAAAGTTGTTTCATGGCTGTACACATCAACACAAAAAAGTTGTTATCTCAGTGCATGCAATGCTTAGACAATACAAATAGTATACATTTCAATTTTACACCAAAGCACTTACTGCAAACCTAATGGAAACAACTTAGGATAACTTCCCACATGATTCTGAGATGTCTGAAAGTTGTTTCATAGCTGTGCACATAAAGGCAAAAAAGTTGATTTCACAGTGAATAGAATGCTTTGACATAAAAGTAGTATACATTTCAATTGTACTCAAAAGTCCTGACTGCAAACCTAATGCAAACAGATTTGGTTGACTTCCCAGATGAGTATGACTAGGTTTAAAGTTGTTTCATGCCTCAGTTCATCAAGACAAAAAAGTTAATTTCTCAGTACTACTATGCTCTGAATTTAAGGTAGTATACATCTCAATTTTACACCAAAGTACTTACTGCAAACTAATGGAAACACCTTAGGTTAACTTCCCACATGATTATGAGTAGTTTGAAAGTTGTTTCATGGCTGTACACATCAACACAAAAAAGTTGTTATCTCAGTGCATGCAATGCTTAGACAATACAAATAGTATACATTTCAATTTTACTCCAAAGCACTTACTGCAAACCTAATGGAAACATCATAGGTTAACTTCTCACATGATTCTGAGATGTCTGAAAGTTGTTTCATACCTGTGCACATAAAGACAAAAAAGTTGATTTCACAGTGAGTAGAATGATTTGACATAAAAGTAGTATACATTTCAATTGTACTCAAAAGTCCTGACAGCAAACCTAATGCAAACAGATTTGGTTAACTTCCCAGATGAGTATGACTAAGTTTAAAGTTTTTCATGCCTCAGTTCATCAAGACAAAAAAGTTACTTTCTCAGTACTACTATGCTCTGACATTAAGGTAGTATACATCTCAATTTTACACCAAAGTACTTACTGCAAACTAATGGAAACACCTTAGGTCAACTTTCCACATGATTATGAGTAGTTTGAAAGTTGTTTCATGGCTGTACACATCAACACAAAAAAGTTGTTATCTCAGTGCATGCAATGCTTAGACAATTCAAATAGTATACATTTCAATTTTACACCAAAGCACTTACTGCAAACCTAATGGAAACAACTTAGGTTAACTTCCCACATGATTCTGAGATGTCTGAAAGTTGTTTCATAGCTGTGCACATAAAGACAAAAAAGTTGATTTCACAGTGAATAGAATGCTTTGACATAAAAGTAGTATACATTTCAATTGCACTCAAAAGTCCTGACTGCAAACCTAATGCAAACAGATTTGGTTGACTTCCCAGATGAGTATGACTAGGTTTAAAGTTGTTTCATGCCTCAGTTCATCAAGACAAAAAAGTTAATTTCTCAGTACTACTATGCTCTGACTTTAAGGTAGTATACATCTCAATTTTACACCAAAGTACTTACTGCAAACTAATGGAAACACCTTAGGTTAACTTCCCACATGATTATGAGTAGTTTGAAAGTTGTATCATGGCTGTACACATGAACACAAAAAAGTTGTTATCTCAGTGCATGCAATGCTTCGACAATACAAATAGTATGCATTTCAATTTTACACCAAAGTACTTACTGCAAACCTAATGGAAACACCATAGTTTAACTTCCCACATGACTCTGAGATGTCTGAAAGTTGTTTCATAGCTGTGCACATAAAGACAAAAAAGTTGATTTCACAGTGAATAGAATGCTTTGACATAAAAGTAGTATACAATTCAATTTTACACCAAAACACTTACTGCAAACCTAATGGAAACACTTTAGGTTAACTTTCCACATGATTATGAGTAGTTTGAAAGTTGTTTCATGGCTGTACACATCAACACAAAAAAGTTGTTATCTCAGTGCATGCAGTGCTTAAACAATACAAATAGTATACATTTCAATATTACTCCAAAGCACTTACTGCAAACCTAATGGAAACACTTTAATTTAACTTCCCACATGATTCTGAGATGTCTGAAAGTTGTTTCATACCTGTGCACATAAAGACAAAAAAGTTGATTTCACAGTGAATAGAATGCTTTGACATAAAAGTAGTATACATTTCAATTGTACTCAAAAGTCCTGACTGCAAACCTAATGCAAACAGATTTGGTTGACTTCCCAGATGAGTATGACTAGGTTTAAAGTTGTTTCATGCCTCAGTTCATCAAGACAAAAAAGTTAATTTCTCAGTACTACTATGCTCTGACTTTAAGGTAGTATACATCTCAATTTTACACCAAAGTACTTACTGCAAACTAATGGAAACACCTTAGGTTAACTTCCCACATGATTATGAGTAGTTTGAAAGTTGTTTCATGGCTGTACAGATCAACACAAAAAAGTTGTTATCTCAGTGCATGCAATGCTTCGACAATACAAATAGTAAGCATTTCAATTTTACACCAAAGTACTTACTGCAAACCTAATGGAAACACCATAGGTTAACTTCCCACATGATTCTGAGATGTCTGAAAGTTGTTTCATAGCTGTGCACATAAAGACAAAAAAGTTGACTTCACAGTGAATAGAATGCTTTGACATAAAAGTAGTATACATTTCAATTTTACACCAAAGCACTTACTGCAAACCTAATGGAAACACTTTAGGTTAACTTTCCACATGATTATGAGTAGTTTGAAAGTTGTTTCATGGCTGTACACATCAACACAAAAAAGTTGTTATCTCAGTGCATGCAATGCTTCGACAATACAAATAGTAAGCATTTCAATTTTACACCAAAGTACTTACTGCAAACCTAATGGAAACACCATAGGTTAACTTCCCACATGATTCTGAGATGTCTGAAAGTTGTTTCATACCTGTGCACATCAAGACAAAAAAGTTGATTTCACAGTGAGTAGAATGATTTGACATAAAAGTAGTATACATTTCAATTGTACTCAAAAGTCCTGACTGCAAACCTAATGCAAACCGATTTGGTTAACTTCCCAGATGAGTATGACTAGGTTTAAAGTTGTTTCATGCCTCAGTTCATCAAGACAAAAAAGTTAATTTCTCAGTACCACTATGCTCTGACTTTAAGGTAGTATACATCTCAATTTTACACCAAAGTACTTACTGCAAACTAATGGAAGCACCTTAGGTTAACTTCCCACATGATTATGAGTAGTTTGAAAGTTGATTCATGGCTGTACACATCAACACAAAAAGTTGTTATCTCAGTGCATGTAATGCTTAGACAATACAAATAGTATGCATTTCAATTTTACACCAAAGTACTTACTGCAAACCTAATGGAAACAACTTAGATTAACTTCCCATATGATTCTGAGATGTCTGAAAGTTGTTTCATACCTGTGCACATCAAGACAAAAAAGTTGTTTTCTCAGTGCATGCAATGCTTTTACAATACAAATAGTATACATTTCAATTTTACACCAAAGCACTTACTTCAAACCTAATGGAAACACCTTAGGTCAATTTTCCACATGATTATGAGTAGTTTGAAAGTTGTTTCATGGCTGTACACATCAACACAAAAAAGTTGTTATCTCAGTGCATGCAATGCTTAGACAATACAAATAGTATACATTTCAATTTTACACCAAAGCACTTACTGCAAACCTAATGGAAACAACTTAGGATAACTTCCCACATGATTCTGAGATGTCTGAAAGTTGTTTCATAGCTGTGCACATAAAGGCAAAAAAGTTGATTTCACAGTGAATAGAATGCTTTGACATAAAAGTAGTATACATTTCAATTGTACTCAAAAGTCCTGACTGCAAACCTAATGCAAACAGATTTGGTTGACTTCCCAGATGAGTATGACTAGGTTTAAAGTTGTTTCATGCCTAAGTTCATAAAGACAAAAAAGTTAATTTCTCAGTACTACTATGCTCTGAATTTAAGGTAGTATACATCTCAATTTTACACCAAAGTACTTACTGCAAACTAATGGAAACACCTTAGGTTAACTTCCCACATGATTATGAGTAGTTTGAAAGTTGTTTCATGGCTGTACACATCAACACAAAAAAGTTGTTATCTCAGTGCATGCAATGCTTAGACAATACAAATAGTATACATTTCAATTTTACTCCAAAGCACTTACTGCAAACCTAATGGAAACATCATAGGTTAACTTCTCACATGATTCTGAGATGTCTGAAAGTTGTTTCATACCTGTGCACATAAAGACAAAAAAGTTGATTTCACAGTGAGTAGAATGATTTGACATAAAAGTAGTATACATTTCAATTGTACTCAAAAGTCCTGACTGCAAACCTAATGCAAACAGATTTGGTTAACTTCCCAGATGAGTATGACTAAGTTTAAAGTTTTTCATGCCTCAGTTCATCAAGACAAAAAAGTTACTTTCTCAGTACTACTATGCTCTGACATTAAGGTAGTATACATCTCAATTTTACACCAAAGTACTTACTGCAAACTAATGGAAACACCTTAGGTTAACTTCCCACATGATTATGAGTAGTTTGAAAGTTGATTCATGGCTGTACACATCAACACAAAAAAGTTGTTATCTCAGTGCATGTAATGCTTAGACAATACAAATAGTATACATTTCAATTTTACACCAAAGTACTTACTGCAAACCTAATGGAAACAACTTAGATTAACTTCCCATATGATTCTGAGATGTCTGAAAGTTGTTTCATACCTGTGCACATCAAGACAAAAAAGTTGTTTTCTCAGTGCATGCAATGCTTAGACAATTCAAATAGTATACATTTCACTTTTACACCAAAGCACTTACTGCAAACCTAATGGAAACAACTTAGGGTAACTTCCCACATGATTCTGAGATGTCTGAAAGTTGTTTCATAGCTGTGCACATAAAGACAAAAAAGTTGATTTCCCAGTGAATAGAATGCTTTAACATAAAAGTAGTATACATTTCAATTTTACACCAAAGCACTTACTGCAAACCTAATGGAAACACCTTAGGTTAACTTTCCACATGATTATGAGTAGTTTGAAAGTTGTTTCATGGCTGTACACATCAACAGAAAAAAGTTGTTATCTCAGAGCATGCAATGCTTAGACAATACAAATAGTATACATTTCAATTTTACTCCAAAGCACTTACTGCAAACCTAAAGGAAACACCATAGGTTAACTTCCCTCATGATTCTGAGATGTCTGAAAGTTGTTTCATAGCTGTGCACATAAAGAGAAAAAAGTTGATTTCACAGTGAATAGAATGCTTTGACATAAAAGTAGTATACATTTCAATTGTACTCAAAAGTCCTGACTGCAAACCTAATGCAAACAGATTTGGTTGACTTCCCAGATGAGTATGACTAGGTTTAAAGTTGTTTCATGCCTCAGTTCATCAAGACAAAAAAGTTAATTTCTCAGTACTACTATGCTCTGACTTTAAGGTAGTATACATCTCAATTTTACACCAAAGTACTTACTGCAAACTAATGGAAACACCTTAGGTTAACTTCCCTCATGTTTATGAGTAGTTTGAAAGTTGTTTCATGGCTGTACACATCAACACAAAAAAGTTGTTATCTCAGTGCATGCAATGCTTAGACAATACAGATAGTATACATTTCAATTTTACTCCAAAGCACTTACTGCAAATCTAATGGAAACACCATTGGTTAACTTCCCACATGATTCTGAGATGTCTGAAAGTTGTTTCATAGCTTACACATAAAGACAAAAAAGTTGATTTCACAGTGAATAGAATGCTTTGACATAAAAGTAGTATACATTTCAATTTTACACCAAAGCACTTACTGCAAACCTAATGGAAACACTTTAGGTTAACTTTCCACATGATTATGAGTAGTTTGAAAGTTGTTTCATGCCTGTACACATCAACACAAAAAAGTTGTTATCTCAGTGCATGCAGTGCTTAAACAATACAAATAGTATACATTTCAATTTTACTCCAAAGCACTTACTGCAAACCTAATGGAAACACTTTAAGTTAACTTCCCACATGATTCTGAGATGTCTGAAAGTTGTTTCATACCTGTGCACATAAAGACAAAAAAGTTGATTTCACAGTGAGTAGAATGATTTGACATAAAAGTAGTATACATTTCAATTGTACTCAAAATTTCTGACTGCAAACTTAATGCAAACAGATTTGGTTAACTTCCCAGATGAGTATGACTAGGTTTAAAGTTTTTCATGCCTGAGTTCATCAAGACAAAAAAGTTACTTTCTCAGTACTACTATGCTCTGACATTAAGGTAGTATACATCTCAATTTTACACCAAAGTACTTACTGCAAACTAATGGAAACACCTTAGGTTAACTTCCCACATGATTATGAGTAGTTTGAAAGTTGATTCATGGCTGTACACATCAACACAAAAAAGTTGTTATCTCAGTGCATGTAATGCTTAGACAATACAAATAGTATACATTTCAATTTTACACCAAAGTACTTACTGCAAACCTAATGGAAACAACTTAGATTAACTTCCCATATGATTCCGAGATGTCTGAAAGTTGTTTCATACCTGTGCACATCAAGACAAAAAAGTTGTTTTCTCAGTGCATGCAATGCTTTTACAATACAAATAGTATACATTTCAATTTTACACCAAAGCACTTACTGCAAACCTAATGGAAACACCTTAGGTCAACTTTCCACATGATTATGAGTAGTTTGAAAGTTGTTTCATGGCTGTACACATCAACACAAAAAAGTTGTTATCTCAGTGCATGCAATGCTTAGACAATTCAAATAGTATACATTTCAATTTTACACCAAAGCACTTACTGCAAACCTAATGGAAACAACTTAGGTTAACTTCCCACATGATTCTGAGATGTCTGAAAGTTGTTTCATACCTATGCACATAAAGACAAAAAAGTTGATTTCACAGTGAATAGAATGCTTTGACATAAAAGTAGTATACATTTCAATTGTACTCAAAAGTCCTGACTGCAAACTTAATGCAAACAGATTTGGTTGACTTCCCAGATGAGTATGACTAGGTTTAAAGTTGTTTCATGCCTCAGTTCATCAAGACAAAAAAGTTAATTTCTCAGTACTACTATGCTCTGACTTTAAGGTAGTATACATCTCAATTTTACACCAAAGTACTTACTGCAAACTAATGGAAACACCTTAGGTTAACTTCCCACATGATTATGAGTAGTTTGAAATTTGTATCATGGCTGTACACATCAACACAAAAAAGTTGTTATCTCAGTGCATGCAATGCTTCGACAATACAAATAGTATGCATTTCAATTTTACACCAAAGTACTTACTGCAAACCTAATGGAAACACCATAGTTTAACTTCCCACATGATTCTGAGATGTCTGAAAGTTGTTTCATAGCTGTGCACATAAAGACAAAAAAGTTGATTTCACAGTGAATAGAATGCTTTGACATAAAAGTAGTATACAATTCAATTTTACACCAAAACACTTACTGCAAACCTAATGGAAACACTTTAGGTTAACTTTCCACATGATTATGAGTAGTTTGAAAGTTGTTTCATGGCTGTACACATCAACACAAAAAAGTTGTTATCTCAGTGCATGCAGTGCTTAAACAATACAAATAGTATACATTTCAATATTACTCCAAAGCACTTACTGCAAACCTAATGGAAACACTTTAATTTAACTTCCCACATGATTCTGAGATGTCTGAAAGTTGTTTCATACCTGTGCACATAAAGACAAAAAAGTTGATTTCACAGTGAATAGAATGCTTTGACATAAAAGTAGTATACATTTCAATTGTACTCAAAAGTCCTGACTGCAAACCTAATGCAAACAGATTTGGTTGACTTCCCAGATGAGTATGACTAGGTTTAAAGTTGTTTCATGCCTCACTTCATCAACACAAAAAAGTTAATTTCTCAGTACGACTATGCTCTGACTTTAAGGTAGTATACATCTCAATTTTACACCAAAGTACTTACTGCAAACTAATGGAAACACCTTAGGTTAACTTCCCACATGATTATGAGTAGTTTGAAAGTTGTTTCATGGCTGTACACATCAACACAAAAAAGTTGTTATCTCAGTGCATGCAATGCTTCGACAATACAAATAGTATGCATTTCAATTTTACACCAAAGTACTTACTGCAAACCTAATGGAAACACCATAGGTTAACTTCCCACATGATTCTGAGATGTCTGAAAGTTGTTTCATAGCTGTGCACATAAAGACAAAAAATTTGATTTCACAGTGAATAGAATGCTTTGACATAAAAGTAGTATACAATTCAATTGTACTCAAAAGTCCTGACTGCAAACCTAATGCAAACAGATTTGGTTGACTTCCCAGATGAGTATGACTAGGTTTAAAGTTGTTTCATGCCTCAGTTCATCAAGACAAAAAAGTTAATTTCTCAGTACTACTATGCTCTGAATTTAAGGTAGTATACATCTCAATTTTACACCAAAGTACTTACTGCAAACTAATGGAAACACCTTAGGTTAACTTCCCACATGATTATGAGTAGTTTGAAAGTTGTTTCATGGCTGTACACATCAACACAAAAAAGTTGTTATCTCAGTGCATGCAATGCTTAGACAATACAGATAGTATACATTTCAATTTTACTCCAAAGCACTTACTGCAAACCTAATGGAAACACCATAGGTTAACTTCCCACATGATTCTGAGATGTCTGAAAGTTGTTTCATAGCTTACACATAAAGACAAAAAAGTTGATTTCACAGTGAATAGAATGCTTTGACATAAAAGTAGTATACATTTCAATTTTACACCAAAGCACTTACTGCAAACCTAATGGAAACACTTTAGGTTAGCTTTCCACATGATTATGAGTAGTTTGAAAGTTGTTTCATGCCTGTACACATCAACACAAAAAAGTTGTTATCTCAGTGCATGCAGTGCTTAAACAATACAAATAGTATACATTTCAATTTTACTCCAAAGCACTTACTGCAAACCTAATGGAAACACTTTAAGTTAACTTCCCACATGATTCTGAGATGTCTGAAAGTTGTTTCATACCTGTGCACATAAAGACAAAAAAGTTGATTTCACAGTGAGTAGAATGATTTGACATAAAAGTAGTATACATTTCAATTGTACTCAAAAGTCCTGACTGCAAACTTAATGCAAACAGATTTGGTTAACTTCCCAGATGAGTATGACTAGGTTTAAAGTTTTTCATGCCTGAGTTCATCAAGACAAAAAAGTTACTTTCTCAGTACTACTATGCTCTGACATTAAGGTAGTATACATCTCAATTTTACACCAAAGTACTTACTGCAAACTAATGGAAACACCTTAGGTTAACTTCCCACATGATTATGAGTAGTTTGAAAGTTGATTCATGGCTGTACACATCAACACAAAAAAGTTGTTATCTCAGTGCATGTAATGCTTAGACAATACAAATAGTATACATTTCAATTTTACACCAAAGTACTTACTGCAAACCTAATGGAAACAACTTAGATTAACTTCCCATATGATTCTGAGATGTCTGAAAGTTGTTTCATACCTGTGCACATCAAGACAAAAAAGTTGTTTTCTCAGTGCATGCAATGCTTTTACAATACAAATAGTATACATTTCAATTTTACACCAAAGCACTTACTGCAAACCTAATGGAAACACCTTAGGTCAACTTTCCACATGATTATGAGTAGTTTGAAAGTTGTTTCATGGCTGTACACATCAACACAAAAAAGTTGTTATCTCAGTGCATGCAATGCTTAGACAATTCAAATAGTATACATTTCAATTTTACACCAAAGCACTTACTGCAAACCTAATGGAAACAACTTAGGTTAACTTCCCACATGATTCTGAGATGTCTGAAAGTTGTTTCATAGCTGTGCACATAAAGACAAAAAAGTTGATTTCACAGTGAATAGAATGCTTTGACATAAAAGTAGTATACATTTCAATTGTACTCAAAAGTCCTGACTGCAAACCTAATGCAAACAGATTTGGTTGACTTCCCAGATGAGTATGACTAGGTTTAAAGTTGTTTCATGCCTCAGTTCATCAAGACAAAAAAGTTAATTTCTCAGTACTACTATGCTCTGACTTTAAGGTAGTATACATCTCAATTTTACACCAAAGTACTTACTGCAAACTAATGCAAACACCTTAGGTTAACTTCCCACATGATTATGAGTAGTTTGAAAGTTGTATCATGGCTGTACACATCAACACAAAAAAGTTGTTATCTCAGTGCATGCAATGCTTCGACAATACAAATAGTATGCATTTCAATTTTACACCAAAGTACTTACTGCAAACCTAATGGAAACACCATAGTTTAACTTCCCACATGATTCTGAGATGTCTGAAAGTTGTTTCATAGCTGTGCACATAAAGACAAAAAAGTTGATTTCACAGTGAATAGAATGCTTTGACATAAAAGTAGTATACAATTCAATTTTACACCAAAACACTTACTGCAAACCTAATGGAAACTCTTTAGGTTAACTTTCCACATGATTATGAGTAGTTTGAAAGTTGTTTCATGGCTGTACACATCAACACAAAAAAGTTGTTATCTCAGTGCATGCAGTGCTTAAACAATACAAATAGTACACATTTCAATATTACTCCAAAGCACTTACTGCAAACCTAATGGAAACACTTTAATTTAACTTCCCACATGATTCTGAGATGTCTGAAAGTTGTTTCATACCTGTGCACATAAAGACAAAAAAGTTGATTTCACAGTGAATAGAATGCTTTGACATAAAAGTAGTATACATTTCAATTGTACTCAAAAGTCCTGACTGCAAACCTAATGCAAACAGATTTGGTTGACTTCCCAGATGAGTATGACTAGGTTTAAAGTTGTTTCATGCCTCACTTCATCAACACAAAAAAGTTAATTTCTCAGTACGACTATGCTCTGACTTTAAGGTAGTATACATCTCAATTTTACACCAAAGTACTTACTGCAAACTAATGGAAACACCTTAGGTTAACTTCCCACATGATTATGAGTAGTTTGAAAGTTGTTTCATGGCTGTACACATCAACACAAAAAAGTTGTTATCTCAGTGCATGCAATGCTTAGACAATACAGATAGTATACATTTCAATTTTACTCCAAAGCACTTACTGCAAACCTAATGGAAACACCATAGGTTAACTTCCCACATGATTCTGAGATGTCTGAAAGTTGTTTCATAGCTTACACATAAAGACAAAAAAGTTGATTTCACAGTGAATAGAATGCTTTGACATAAAAGTAGTATACATTTCAATGTTACACCAAAGCACTTACTGCAAACCTAATGGAAACACTTTAGGTTAACTTTCCACATGATTATGAGTAGTTTGAAAGTTGTTTCATGGCTGTACACATCAACACAAAAAAGTTGTTATCTCAGTGCATGCAGTGCTTAAACAATACAAATAGTATACATTTCAATTTTACTCCAAAGCACTTACTGCAAACCTAATGGAAACACTTTAAGTTAACTTCCCACATGATTCTGAGATGTCTGAAAGTTGTTTCATACCTGTGCACATAAAGACAAAAAAGTTGATTTCACAGTGAGTAGAATGATTTGACATAAAAGTAGTATACATTTCAATTGTACTCAAAAGTCCTGACTGCAAACTTAATGCAAACAGATTTGGTTAACTTCCCAGATGAGTATGACTAGGTTTAAAGTTTTTCATGCCTGAGTTCATCAAGACAAAAAAGTTACTTTCTCAGTACTACTATGCTCTGACATTAAGGTAGTATACATCTCAATTTTACACCAAAGTACTTACTGCAAACTAATGGAAACACCTTAGGTTAACTTCCCACATGATTATGAGTAGTTTGAAAGTTGATTCATGGCTGTACACATCAACACAAAAAAGTTGTTATCTCAGTGCATGTAATGCTTAGACAATACAAATAGTATACATTTCAATTTTACACCAAAGTACTTACTGCAAACCTAATGGAAACAACTTAGATTAACTTCCCATATGATTCTGAGATGTCTGAAAGTTGTTTCATACCTGTGCACATCAAGACAAAAAAGTTGTTTTCTCAGTGCATGCAATGCTTTTACAATACAAATAGTATACATTTCAATTTTACACCAAAGCACTTACTGCAAACCTAATGGAAACACCTTAGGTCAACTTTCCACATGATTATGAGTAGTTTGAAAGTTGTTTCATGGCTGTACACATCAACACAAAAAAGTTGTTATCTCAGTGCATGCAATGCTTAGACAATTCAAATAGTATACATTTCAATTTTACACCAAAGCACTTACTGCAAACCTAATGGAAACAACTTAGGTTAACTTCCCACATGATTCTGAGATGTCTGAAAGTTGTTTCATAGCTGTGCACATAAAGACAAAAAAGTTGATTTCACAGTGAATAGAATGCTTTGACATAAAAGTAGTATACATTTCAATTGTACTCAAAAGTCCTGACTGCAAACCTAATGCAAACAGATTTGGTTGACTTCCCAGATGAGTATGACTAGGTTTAAAGTTGTTTCATGCCTCAGTTCATCAAGACAAAAAAGTTAATTTCTCAGTACTACTATGCTCTGACTTTAAGGTAGTATACATCTCAATTTTACACCAAAGTACTTACTGCAAACTAATGCAAACACCTTAGGTTAACTTCCCACATGATTATGAGTAGATTGAAAGTTGTATCATGGCTGTACACATCAACACAAAAAAGTTGTTATCTCAGTGCATGCAATGCTTCGACAATACAAATAGTATGCATTTCAATCTAACACCAAAGTACTTACTGCAAACCTAATGGAAACACCATAGTTTAACTTCCCACATGATTCTGAGATGTCTGAAAGTTGTTTCATAGCTGTGCACATAAAGACAAAAAAGTTGATTTCACAGTGAATAGAATGCTTTGACATAAAAGTAGTATACATTTCAATTGTACTCAAAAGTCCTGACTGCAAACCTAATGCAAACAGATTTGGTTGACTTCCCAGATGAGTATGGCTAGGTTTAAAGTTGTTTCATGCCTCACTTCATCAAGACAAAAAATTTAATTTCTCAGTACTACTATGCTCTGAATTTAAGGTAGTATACATCTCAATTTTACACCAAAGTACTTACTGCAAACTAATGGAAACACCTTAGGTTAACTTCCCACATGATTATGAGTAGTTTGAAAGTTGTTTCATGGCTGTACACATCAACACAAAAAAGTTGTTATCTCAGTGCATGCAATGCTTAGACAATACAGATAGTATACATTTCAATTTTACTCCAAAGCACTTACTGCAAACCTAATGGAAACACCATAGGTTAACTTCCCACATGATTCTGAGATGTCTGAAAGTTGTTTCATAGCTTACACATAAAGACAAAAAAGTTGATTTCACAGTGAATAGAATGCTTTGACATAAAAGTAGTATACATTTCAATTTTACACCAAAGCACTTACTGCAAACCTAATGGAAACACTTTAGGTTAGCTTTCCACATGATTATGAGTAGTTTGAAAGTTGTTTCATGCCTGTACACATCAACACAAAAAAGTTGTTATCTCAGTGCATGCAGTGCTTAAACAATACAAATAGTATACATTTCAATTTTACTCCAAAGCACTTACTGCAAACCTAATGGAAACACTTTAAGTTAACTTCCCACATGATTCTGAGATGTCTGAAATTTGTTTCATACCTGTGCACATAAAGACAAAGAAGTTGATTTCACAGTGAGTAGAATGATTTGACATAAAAGTAGTATACATTTCAATTGTACTCAAAAGTCCTGACTGCAAACTTAATGCAAACAGATTTGGTTAACTTCCCAGATGAGTATGACTAGGTTTAAAGTTTTTCATGCCTGAGTTCATCAAGACAAAAAAGTTACTTTCTCAGTACTACTATGCTCTGACATTAAGGTAGTATACATCTCAATTTTACACCAAAGTACTTACTGCAAACTAATGGAAACACCTTAGGTTAACTTCCCACATGATTATGAGTAGTTTGAAAGTTGATTCATGGCTGTACACATCAACACAAAAAAGTTGTTATCTCAGTGCATGTAATGCTTAGACAATACAAATAGTATACATTTCAATTTTACACCAAAGTACTTACTGCAAACCTAATGGAAACAACTTAGATTAACTTCCCATATGATTCTGAGATGTCTGAAAGTTGTTTCATACCTGTGCACATCAAGACAAAAAAGTTGTTTTCTCAGTGCATGCAATGCTTTTACAATACAAATAGTATACATTTCAATTTTACACCAAAGCACTTACTGCAAACCTAATGGAAACACCTTAGGTCAACTTTCCACATGATTATGAGTAGTTTGAAAGTTGTTTCATGGCTGTACACATCAACACAAAAAAGTTGTTATCTCAGTGCATGCAATGCTTAGACAATTCAAATAGTATACATTTCAATTTTACACCAAAGCACTTACTGCAAACCTAATGGAAACAACTTAGGTTAACTTCCCACATGATTCTGAGATGTCTGAAAGTTGTTTCATAGCTGTGCACATAAAGACAAAAAAGTTGATTTCACAGTGAATAGAATGCTTTGACATAAAAGTAGTATACAATTCAATTGTACTCAAAAGTCCTGACTGCAAACCTAATGCAAACAGATTTGGTTGACTTCCCAGATGAGTATGACTAGGTTTAAAGTTGTTTCATGCCTCAGTTCATCAAGACAAAAAAGTTAATTTCTCAGTACTACTATGCTCTGAATTTAAGGTAGTATACATCTCAATTTTACACCAAAGTACTTACTGCAAACTAATGGAAACACCTTAGGTTAACCTCCCACATGATTATGAGTAGTTTGAAAGTTGTTTCATGGCTGTACACATCAACACAAAAAAGTTGTTATCTCAGTGCATGCAATGCTTAGACAATACAGATAGTATACATTTCAATTTTACTCCAAAGCACTTACTGCAAACCTAATGGAAACACCATAGGTTAACTTCCCACATGATTCTGAGATGTCTGAAAGTTGTTTCATAGCTTACACATAAAGACAAAAAAGTTGATTTCACAGTGAATAGAATGCTTTGACATAAAAGTAGTTTACATTTCAATTTTACACCAAAGCACTTACTGCAAACCTAATGGAAACACTTTAGGTTAACTTTCCACATGATTATGAGTAGTTTGAAAGTTGTTTCATGGCTGTACACATCAACACAAAAAAGTTGTTATCTCAGTGCATGCAGTGCTTAAACAATACAAATAGTATACATTTCAATTTTACTCCAACGCACTTACTGCAAACCTAATGGAAACACTTTAGGTTAACTTTCCACATGATTATGAGTAGTTTGAAAGTTGTTTCATGGCTGTACACATCAACACAAAAAAGTTGTTATCTCAGTGCATGCAGTGCTTAAACAATACAAATAGTATACATTTCAATATTACTCCAAAGCACTTACTGCAAACCTAATGGAAACACTTTAATTTAACTTCCCACATGATTCTGAGATGTCTGAAAGTTGTTTCATACCTGTGCACATAAAGACAAAAAAGTTGATTTCACAGTGAATAGAATGCTTTGACATAAAAGTAGTATACATTTCAATTGTACTCAAAAGTCCTGACTGCAAACTTAATGCAAACAGATTTGGTTGACTTCCCAGATGAGTATGACTAGGTTTAAAGTTGTTTCATGCCTCAGTTCATCAAGACAAAAAAGTTAATTTCTCAGTACTACTATGCTCTGACTTTAAGGTAGTATACATCTCAATTTTACACCAAAGGACTTACTGCAAACTAATGGAAACACCTTAGGTTAACTTCCCACATGATTATGAGTAGTTTGAAAGTTGTATCATGGCTGTACACATCAACACAAAAAAGTTGTTATCTCAGTGCATGCAATGCTTCGACAATACAAATAGTATGCATTTCAATTTTACACCAAAGTACTTACTGCAAACCTAATGGAAACACCATAGTTTAACTTCCCACATGATTCTGAGATGTCTGAAAGTTGTTTCATAGCTGTGCACATAAAGACAAAAAAGTTGATTTCACAGTGAATAGAATGCTTTGATATAAAAGTAGTATACAATTCAATTTTACACCAAAACACTTACTGCAAACCTAATGGAAACACTTTAGGTTAACTTTCCACATGATTATGAGTAGTTTGAAAGTTGTTTCATGGCTGTACACATCAACACAAAAAAGTTGTTATCTCAGTGCATGCAGTGCTTAAACAATACAAATAGTATACATTTCAATATTACTCCAAAGCACTTACTGCAAACCTAATGGAAACACTTTAATTTAACTTCCCACATGATTCTGAGATGTCTGAAAGTTGTTTCATACCTGTGCACATAAAGACAAAAAAGTTGATTTCACAGTGAATAGAATGCTTTGACATAAAAGTAGTATACATTTCCATTGTACTCAAAAGTCCTGACTGCAAACCTAATGCAAACAGATTTGGTTGACTTCCCAGATGAGTATGACTAGGTTTAAAGTTGTTTCATGCCTCACTTCATCAAGACAAAAAAGTTAATTTCTCAGTACGACTATGCTCTGACTTTAAGGTAGTATACATCTCAATTTTACACCAAAGTACTTACTGCAAACTAATGGAAACACCTTAGGTTAACTTCCCACATGATTATGAGTAGTTTGAAAGTTGTTTCATGGCTGTACACATCAACACAAAAAAGTTGTTATCTCAGTGCATGCAATGCTTCGACAATACAAATAGTATGCATTTCAATTTTACACCAAAGTACTTACTGCAAACCTAATGGAAACACCATAGGTTAACTTCCCACATGATTCTGAGATGTCTGAAAGTTGTTTCATAGCTGTGCACATAAAGACAAAAAATTTGATTTCACAGTGAATAGAATGCTTTGACATAAAAGTAGTATACAATTCAATTGTACTCAAAAGTCCTGACTGCAAACCTAATGCAAACAGATTTGGTTGACTTCCCAGATGAGTATGACTAGGTTTAAAGTTGTTTCATGCCTCAGTTCATCAAGACAAAAAAGTTAATTTCTCAGTACTACTATGCTCTGAATTTAAGGTAGTATACATCTCAATTTTACACCAAAGTACTTACTGCAAACTAATGGAAACACCTTAGGTTAACTTCCCACATGATTATGAGTAGTTTGAAAGTTGTTTCATGGCTGTACACATCAACACAAAAAAGTTGTTATCTCAGTGCATGCAATGCTTAGACAATACAGATAGTATACATTTCAATTTTACTCCAAAGCACTTACTGCAAACCTAATGGAAACACCATAGGTTAACTTCCCACATGATTCTGAGATGTCTGAAAGTTGTTTCATAGCTTACACATAAAGACAAAAAAGTTGATTTCACAGTGAATAGAATGCTTTGACATAAAAGTAGTATACATTTCAATTTTACACCAAAGCACTTACTGCAAACCTAATGGAAACACTTTAGGTTAGCTTTCCACATGATTATGAGTAGTTTGAAAGTTGTTTCATGCCTGTACACATCAACACAAAAAAGTTGTTATCTCAGTGCATGCAGTGCTTAAACAATACAAATAGTATACATTTCAATTTTACTCCAAAGCACTTACTGCAAACCTAATGGAAACACTTTAAGTTAACTTCCCACATGATTCTGAGATGTCTGAAAGTTGTTTCATACCTGTGCACATAAAGACAAAAAAGTTGATTTCACAGTGAGTAGAATGATTTGACATAAAAGTAGTATACATTTCAATTGTACTCAAAAGTCCTGACTGCAAACTTAATGCAAACAGATTTGGTTAACTTCCCAGATGAGTATGACTAGGTTTAAAGTTTTTCATGCCTGAGTTCATCAAGACAAAAAAGTTACTTTCTCAGTACTACTATGCTCTGACATTAAGGTAGTATACATCTCAATTTTACACCAAAGTACTTACTGCAAACTAATGGAAACACCTTAGGTTAACTTCCCACATGATTATGAGTAGTTTGAAAGTTGATTCATGGCTGTACACATCAACACAAAAAAGTTGTTATCTCAGTGCATGTAATGCTTAGACAATACAAATAGTA